>NC_077245.1:18568739-18868739 GCF_947179165.1 Solanum dulcamara | reverse complement strand
CTTCAAACCCTCTTTGGTATTTGATGCGACTTATGCATGCCCATCAGATGCCTTTGACGCTATAAAATATAATTTAAGTCATTATAGATGCTTGTTTGTCTTGAAAGTGGCTATTTCGCCTGATCACTTCGACATTCGTGTGCAAATATCATCCTCATTTTTAAATATTTTATACTCGTTGTGGCTCATGATTTGTTGGGAATTTGAACGAGGCATTGCTGCTCGTATTTTAAACTTTTTTTTTGTTTGATGAACCTAAGGGTTGTTTTATCTCATACCTTAAGGCCAGAAAATTAGTTTTCAAGGGATGTATCTATCACATTGTCCGAGTTAGAGACTCTAGTGTTGAGATACCATCATTTTAGTCAATTCTAGTAGTGAATGAGTTCCCAGAAGTCTTTCCTAATGATCTACCTAGAGTTCCTCCCGATAGGGAGATAGACTTTAGGATAGATATCCTCTCCGATACGCAACCTATCTCTATTTCATCATATAGGCTCCAGCTGAGTTGAAAGAGTTTAAAAGCAGTTAAAATATCTCTTAGATAAGGGTTTTATTAGGTTTAGTGTCTCACCTTGTGGCATTTCTGTTCTATTCGTGCAAAAGAAAGACGGTTTTCTTAGAATGTGTATCGACTACTGTCAGTTGAGCAAGGTCACCATAAATAATAAGTACTCTCTTCCCATAATCGATGATCTGCTCGACCAACTCTAGGGTGCCACTTATTTCTCCAAGATAAATGTTGGATCTGGCTATCATCAGTTGAAAGTGAGAGATAATGACATCCCAAAGACAACTTTCAGAATCCGTTATGGTCATTATGAGTTTCTTGTTATGTCTTTTGGTTTGACTAACGCTCATAGAAAATTCATGGATCTCATAAATTGAGTATTTAAGTAATATCTGGACATATTTATTATCGTAACGACATTTTGATCTACTCTAGAAGTAAGGAAGAGTATGCTAACCATCTCAAAATTGTTCTTCAACTCTTAAGGATCGGGAGTTATATGCTAAGTTTTTAAAGTGTGAGTTTTAGTTCATCTGTGACATTTCTGGTCCACATTGCATCTAGAAAAGGTATCCGAGTTAATTCGCCAAAGTTTGAGGCAATAAAAAAATGGCCTAGATCTATATCCCCGTTTGACAAACTTGGTATCTATGGCATTCTTGGGTTTGGATGGTTACTACAGAAGGTTTGTAGAAAGATTCTCATTTATTTACACTCTACTGACTAAGTTGACCCAGAAAAAGGCTAAGTTCTAATGGTTTGAAGCTCATGAGAAATGCTTTCAGGAATTGAAAACTAGGTTGACTGCTGCTCTGGTGTCGACTCTACTAGAAGGTACTAATGGTTATATTATTTATTGAGACACGACCGAAGTTAGACTAGGTTTTTTTTTTCTAATGCAAAAAGGTAAGGTTATGACTCCAAACAGCTTAAGGTTGTGTCTCTTGTGTTTTCAAGATGAAGTGACAACGGTTCAAAGAAAGAGATAGTGACACGTGGCAGATTGAATGATTCTAAAAAAATATTTGAAAAGTAGTAATCTAGATGATAACCTTTCAGAGACGATCAGGTCCATCTCTTAAAATTTAAATGTCACTTTTCAAGATCTGTCTTATCAAACCTTACGTTTTTTCAACCAATTTACCATGTGTGTATATCTATTAAATGTATGAAACTGAATTTAGATCAAAAGTGCATATCACTAACAAGGATACACGTTTCCTAATCATAGTCAATGAGAGGATTGATTATATCAACTTGGGTTAGTTAGTTCAATTTGATTATCCCCAGCTTCAGACTGTTCTTCTTATACTAGTCCTTGTTCAAGGCCTTTGTAAAAATGTCATTTACTTGATCTTCAGTTTTGCAAAATTGCATGCAAATGTTCTCTTTTCAACATTGTCCTTTATAAAATGATATCTCACATCAATATCTTTAGTCCTTTTATGCTGCACTGGATTTTTGACCATGTTGAATGCACTCATGTTTTCTCATAAGAGTGGAATAATGTTGATGACTATTCCAAAATTCATGAATTATTGCTTGATCCATAGGATGTGAGCACAAAATGATGTAAGTTCCACATATTCTATTTCTATAGTGGAAAGAGCTACTGAATGTTGCTTTTTTGTACCCCAGAAAATCAATGACGAACCAAGAAAGTAAGCCATTTCTGAGGTACTCTTTTTGTTAACTAGGTATCTAGCATAATCTGTATCAGCATACCCAACCAGTTCAAATGAATCATCAGATTGGTAGAATAGAGCCAGGTCCCATATCCCATTCAAATATCTATGAATTCATTTAGCAGCTTTCAAATGAGATTCCTTGGGACAGACTCGAAACCTTGCACATATCTCAATACTGAAAATGATGTCAGGTCTGCTAGCCATTAGATATAGAAGAGATCTAATGATTCTCCTGTATATGGTTTCATTCACTTCTAGATAAGATCCATCTGTATCTAGTTTTGAGTTATATCTATGGTCTTTGCATTATTCATGTGAAACTTCTTTACAACTTCTTTAATGTACTTCTCTTGACTAGTCATATTTTCGTTCAAAGTTTGTTTAATATGCAATCCTAAGAAGAATCTTAGATCACCCATCATACTCGTCTCAAACTCACTTCCCATAAGCTCAGCAAAATCTTCACAGAGTGAGTTCGATGTTGCTCCAAAAATAATATCATCAACATAGACCTGAACAATGAGCAAATCTTTTCCTCTTGACTTTAAGAAGAGAGTGTTATCAATTTTTCCTCTTTTGAACCCATTTTTTAGGAGAAATTTTGATAACCTCTCATAGTATGGCCTAGGAGCTTGTTTTAGTCCATATAGGGATTTGTCTAAATTCAATACATGTTTGGGTTGATCAATGTCTTCAAATCTCGAAGGATGCTTGACATAGACTTCCTCCTTTAAATACCCATTGAGAAAAGCACTTTTCACATCTATTTAAAATAACTTGAAATCCATATAGGCAACAAAAATAATAAGGATTCTTATTCCTTTCATCCTTGCAACTAGGCAAAAGTCTCATCATAATCAATTCCCTTTTCATGATTGTAGTTTTGCACAACAAGCCTTACCTTATTTGTGATAATGATATCATGCTCATCTAGTATATTTCGGTACATCTACCTAGTCCTAATGATAGTTCTATTAGCAGGCCAAGTAACTAAGTGCCATACTTTGCTTCTTTCAAACTGATGCAACTCCTTTTGTATTGAGTTCACCCAATCTGTATCTTTGAGAGACTCATTCACATTGTTAGGCTCAATAGTGGCTATGAAACCTGAGAAGGCTATCAAATTTCTAGATTTAGATCTGATATGCATTCCTGAATTCAGAGGAGAGATAAAGTTGTCTAGAGGATAGATGATTTGTGCTTTCAGCTTGATCTTCTTGCAGGCTATTGGGATGAACTGGTACCATGCCCTTCAGCTTCATGATCACCAAAATCTGGTGGATGAAGATCCTCAGTTTCAGTAGAACTTTGCAAAGTATCAGGTCCATCAAAATTTTCATTTCTCTCCTGATCATCAACTTAAATAGTAGGTTCATCTACACCATTCTTTTCATTTAGGCTATTTCTTTGAATTCGAAGAAGTTCTTCTAACTCATCATCATCCTAGTCCTTTAGATTCTCCACATCTCTTGACTCACCAAAGATGACATGAACACTTCCTTCAGTTCACAATGTTCTTTTGTTATAAATCTTATACGCCTTACTAGTTGATGAGTATCCCACGAACACTCCTTTTTCATCATTCTTAGAATCAAATTTCTAAGATTATCCTTTTTATTGTTCAAAACAAAACACTTACATCCAAAAGCTCTTACATAACTTAACTTAGGTTTTTGATTATTTTAGCAATTCATAAAGAGTTTTGTTCAGAATTGACCTGATCAGGCACCTGTTGAATTATTGGTAGTTCTAGGTGAATTCTTGGTGGAAAAACCCTGGATTGAATGGAAAGATCATGGAATGGGCATGGGGTTTGGCATTAAGATATAATCCAAGAATATTTAGGCCATTTATGATTGATTTAGTACTTGTATTTTTTATTTTAGGCCAAGATCAAGTCAAGACATCACAAAAAGGGAAGGCTCACTAAACCATTCATGCTTGATTCGAGGTATGTGATAGTTTTTTTTATTTTTCAAGTTACATAATGTGTGCATGTTAACTGGTTCGATAATATTATTTGTACAATGCATGTTTAGGGGAAATATAAGAGATGAATGTAAAATGATATTGTGTTGTCAATCTCATGCAATGAACTTGTCTTAATTGCTTGTGGCTTTTTATAAGTGTGATTGATTTTATTATGATTGTGATTGTGTGATATATGTTATTCATTGGTTGGCTCAGATATTATGCTTGATAGAGATTATCGATTGGCTTGGGTACCACGTCTGAGATAGAATATCTATGGTTTTCTCGGGTACCACTCTTGATACAGGATCTATTATCGATTGGCTCGGGTATCATGCCTGATATTGATTCTTATATGGTTGGCTTGGGTACCACACTTAGTACTTGTTTGATTGTTCTCATGTGTGTTGGTTCTTTGAGCGAATCTTGCTTGTTGTGATCATGTTAGACAAGCTTCATGTAATTGTTAAGTCAAGATTGGTGACTGACAATCTTGTTATATTGTTGGCTTGGTTGATGCATGTGTTGTCCTGTATTTACTATGGTCTAGTTATGTGTTTTACATTCATATCTTTGGAGCTGGACGATGATTCTACTAGTACACTGAGTTTTGTGTACTGATACTGCCTTGCTTTTTCTTTATTGAGTACAAGATAAATCAGGCGACTGCTACGCGACCTCAATTGTGAATCCTACATTCTCTGAATTCAAGGATGAGCTGCTTCTTTCAGGCTGTCGTGGATTCATCTTTTCTTTCTAGTCTACTTTTCAGATTTTTGACTCTATTTTTTTTGGAGTTGCATCCCGTATTCTAGATTATGTAGTTGGTACACGACTTTCAAATTTTAGGGAGTTATTCCATGAATGTTTTTGAAAAACGGTGTTTATTATAAACCTTGGATCCTTTTTATTTAAAAATGTTGTTTTAAGACTGTTTATTTATGTGCGTTGGCTTAGGAAATTGGTCCTCTCATTAGGGTTTAGTGTGGGTGCCTCTGACGTTGATTTAGATCTTGACAACAAAGGGCGCACCTTATTTCAGACCATGATGATAATTGTGTGTACAGAATCATAGCGATGCATATTTGGACAACATATGCCTTCACTTGACATGGACCGTCTTCAGTAGGCCATCATATGATCATTTATATTAAAAATAGTTACAGGACATTACCTAGGCAACTTATATGTGCTATATTATACTAAATGACTATTACGACGTTATATAATAAGCCAATATGGTTGAAATATAGGTTACAGTTTCATACCGTGCATTCATTACTTGTATGCTCGTAAGTTTTTCATTTTGATATCTGATTCATATGAGCATTCATACTTGTCTACCTGCTATTTTATTTGCTTTATATACAAGTACATGTTGTTTATGTACTAACACCCCTACGCTTATGTTCGTGGGGAGGGGCACTGCATTTTTATAAATGCAAGATTAGATATTTTGGTGAGCTCCATTTTTATTTGGAGCCAGCTTATGCCTAGTACTTTTGTCTATATGTATAGGTTGCTAGTTGAGTACGTCAGACTCTATTCCGACTAGTTATTAGTGGCACAGTGTTTCAAATTCCTTAAAGGCTTCCTAGATAATGTACAATTGTCATGTGGAATAGTTTGTATTCATATGACTCTGTAGCATGTATATGCCGCTTATGTTAATTATAGTTATTTCACTCACTTATTGTTTTATAGCTTTGTATGTGTCATAGATTACGTGTAACATGTGTTTATACTACTTTTATCTACCCCTTCAATTTGGGGGCATGACAGAACATCTACAAAAGTATTTTGTAATACCAAGACCTTTAATTATATATATATATATATATATATATTGATAAGTTAACGTTATTGATTTTATCATACAATAATATTATAGCATTAAATATTTTTTACATTAGTTGAATATTGTATATCTTTTACAAATAAAAAAGTTAGTCGGAATGAGATTCAGAAAAACTAATGAAATTAAATTTATATATAATATAACTTAATTTGAAACATCAGAGACTATAATCTCAAAAACATTCAGCAAAAAAATAATAAAAAATAGAACAATTTCATGCATACATTTGTTTCCTTTTTTTTTTTTAAAACTCAAATATATACAATAAAAAATATCCTCCTTTAACCTTTAGATACCTTTTGTATTTAGGGGTAATAATTGGTTAGAATTATGTAGCTATTGGTAATACATGAATTAGTTATGAAGAAATTTGTGTATTATTTATGCAAGATTTAGTTATTTCATCTTCTTTTCATGCATAAAATTGTATATAAATTTCCTGATAACTTATACATGTATTAGTTATACGATTTCTAAATTGTAACCCAAACAACGTATTCATTTTATACATAGTCCTAGCCAACTACCAAACATGATACTCCATGATTTGTAAAGAATTTAATACATGTACAGTACAATTTCTCCTAACTAGCTATCAAACAACCCCTTAATGTTTTAGAAGTGTTCCCACTGATGCTACAAAAACAAAAATAATAACAAAAAAGTTTTATAAATATCTATAAATTTAAAACAAACAAGAAAGAAAGAAATAAAATATGAGAAATTATGTGAAAGCACATGAAGTAAAGAAATAAAAAATAAACAATATAATTTTTTATATATTTAGAAAATTAAAAATAATTTCAAAAGTAAAAATAATAAAAATAAAAACTAAATTAAATAGTACTCTACTCGGTCAAACAGGCATTTGACTTTAGTAATTACTCTTAATTACACCGGCTTTTCAATAAGATCCTTGGCAATATCACGCCGTCGATTTTTCTAATACTCGGCGATTTCACCCCCTGAAGCTTGCTGCATGCGGGTGTCAACGGCGGAGCTAAGACCAATTCCCTCAACCACCGTCGGCAGCAACTTCATCATGGCCTCCTTGATCCTCTCGGAATCGGTAAACATCTCCTTTTATCTGGACAACAACTCAGTGCAAATTGGATTATTCTAGAATCAATGTTTATTGGCGACTCTATTGCTTTAGTAGTAGTTCTAATTGTGATTTCTCTTTTTATTGGTAAATTTCTGTTTCTTTGTACTTGAAGGTCTGATCGGAGACTATGTTGCTCCAGAAGTAGTTCACAATTATTTTTAATTTGCCCAATTTTTTTTTAATTAATCATTCTCTGGTTGGCGAGTAGATTGCTCTGGAAGTAGTTGCTATATATTTTTTTTTGGCAACATTGTGAAATTACCATAAACAACTAGTGATGATCATCAGGCTTCAATGAAAAACAGCTAAGTACAAAATTTTTGCCAAAACTCCTACTCCTATATGCACATTTGGAAAGCTTAAAAAAAAAAATCAATTCTGTCTACATTTTCCAGTGTGATCTGCTCCACTATATCCCTCCTTTTGTACACCAATTCTTCGTATAACCGCCAGTTCCTATCCCTCCATGCATGATATATCAGGCTCCCAGAATGGCTGTCACCACTTCCTTTGTGAACTTCTTCCAATGCCTTCTCATGATCCTCTCCCGAACCTGCTTGATCTTCTCCGATGGTAGAGCAATTCCAAACCACTGCAATACTTCTTCTCTTGCTAATCTGAACCGATGACTGGTTTCCACAGCTTGTGTATCACACAAACAACAAGATAGGTCTTCAACATGATATGCATATGAGCTAGCCTTCCTTTAGTAAGTAGTCTTTGGTGCACAACAAGTCACATAATAATCTATACTTGGGAGGGGATACAGAGTTCCTGACAAGCTCAGCAACATCTCACCTCACCTGAACCCCTCCTTGATAGATCCATATAACTTCTTGCTATAGAGTTGTTCCCTTTTGCAGTGAGGTTGTAACAACCCTGAGCATACCACACTCTCATTCAATCCTTCATTGAATTCAGCTTCCTCCAATACCAGCTACTATCTAAAAGGGCCCTGTGATTCCATATGCTGGTATTTGTCTTAATGTAGACTCCATGCACCCACTTGTACAAAAGCAGCTTGGTTGTCTGCAACAGTGTGACAAACAACTTCTTTTAGTCTGCTACATATCAGCTTAGAGATGCACTTATACACCACATTACAACATGAGATTGGTCTATACTGACTTGTCATCTCGAGAGTGTCAACTCTAGGTATAAGAGCAATGTTGATGGAGTTGAGCTGTATAAGCAATTTGCCATTCTGAAAAAAATTCTAATACAACTTTTGTAATACCCTTCCCCACTTTGCTCCAGGCTGTCTTAAAAAATCCAGCTCCATTGCCATCTGACCGTGGACTCTTCGTGTTTACAAAGGAGAATATAGTTGATTTTACATCCTTTTCGGTGAAGGGAACCAATATCCTCATTTGTTGTTCCATTGTTAAGATACTTCCATTCTTCAGGAGGTAATTATTGGCATTCCTTCTGAGTGGTTCTTTCCTGCCTAGTAGGTTCTCATATTACTCCACAAAAATATTGACAATGATATCAGGATCTGTTTGCTAAACTCCTTGTTCATCCTTTAATTGTGTAGTTTCTTTCTTAAGACTCCTATCCTTGATGACAACATGAAAATATCTAGTGCTGTCATCTCCTAATCTGAGCCAAATGGCCTTGCTTTGCTTCTGTAAGTACATTTCAGCTAAGTAGGAGAACTGTCTAAACTTCAAATGTTTCTCCTTTTCTTCCTGCTGAGCTTAGTGTTCAAAGGGTGAGCATGTAAATGTAACTGAGCTTGCTTCAAGGCCTTCCTATCCTCATCAGCCTTAGTAGTTGTGTTTTTAAAGTGTTGAGCATTCAACTTCTGTAGTGCACTTTTCAATAGCTTCATCTTCTTTATTACTTGAAACATTTTGCACCCCATGATTGGCACTTCCCAACCAGCTCTCACAACATTCAGAAACTGAGGTATTGGCATGCCTTAGACCCTCTATGGCTCTTCTCTGCTAGTGTCACTTTGGCAGGACAGTAGTGACTAATACCCTCAGGCATAAGAATATTCTTACTTGAGGGCATAGTGTCTAACTACTCTTGGTTGATAAACACCCAATCAATCTTAGAGAATATCCTGTCTTCCCCACTCTTGTCATTCCATGTGTATCTGCCAATCAATGTATATTGCCATATTCATCTATACATTGTGCAAAGTCAACTTTCTCTGTCCATGACACATGATTACCTCCAATCCTATCATCATCATGACACACAGAATTGAAGGCTCCTAGTATCAACCAGGCCTTCTCAACTATTCCTTGCAGGTACAACAAATATTCCCAAAGACTCTTCCTCTCTTCCCTAGTATTAAATGCATAAACAAATGTTATCAGAAAGGATAATTGTAAATGTAGATAGGTCCACTTCATATGTAACAGCTTGAGCATTCATACTAACTGGAATAATATGGTAGTAATCTGGTTTCCAGGTAATCCTCCAGATTCTAACATTATAGTGATGTTCCTGATTGGTCAAGTATTGCCATCCCCCAAACAAGTTATTAGCTAATTGATCAATCTTATTTAGCTTAACTTTTGTTTCCAACAACCCAGTTAACCCTACTCTTTCCTAATTTCAAAGGAGCTTAACCTCCTTCTGCTTATTAGGGGAATTTAGCCCCCTAACATTCCACCTGATGAGATTAACCATTCCCAGGAGATGGGATGGTCTTATTCCCTGCATTTCCAACAAATCCTGGACTTTGTGATGACTGTGTGTTGGCTTGCTAATTCAACACCTAAAAAGAGTTTGGTCTAGTGACTTTCTTGATTCTGCTGCTGCACCTCTGGACTTCACCCATGCCTCAGTGGGGTGATCCATCCTGCAGTACCACGCAGCCCTTTATCAAAGGTACTACCTGATTGTTGATTCCTTAGTAGAGTATGACTCTTACTTTGACTTGTGCCCCCATCAACCTGAGCTTTTGCTGCTTGTAAAGGATGTCTACTAGCTTGTGTCAATGTTGTCAAAGACACGCTTAAGCCCTGAAGCGAGGCTAAAAATACATTAAGCGTTTCGCCTTGCTAAATATGCACTTCAGCGTCGTCATCAAGGCTCTAAGACAAACTTTTCCTTGCGAATTAGTGTTTCTGTGAAGTCACCACGCTAAACAATTGATGTTTCATTTTACAACAACAACAACATACCCAGTGAAATCCCACTAAGAGGGGTCTGGGGAGGGTAGACTGTACGCAGACCTTACCACTACCTCGAGGAGGTAGAGAAGCTGTTTCCGAAAGACTCTCGGCTCAAGAGCCTCAAACTCAAGTAGAAAAGATAGAGAAACAATGAAGAAGGCATGGCATTTAATACGCAAAGCAAATATAGTCTACAAGAAAGAAACAATAACAACCACAAAATAGTGTGATAATAGAAGCACGATACACAACATAACATGCTAAACCTCCAGTAACCTTCACCCTTACTAGCCTTCTATCCTAATACGCGTCCTCCACTCCTTCCTATGTAGGGTCATGCCCTCGGTAATATAGAGTTGCGTCAAATCCTATCTAATCACCTCTCTTCAATATTTCTTCGGCCTACCTCTACTCCTTCGGTGATCCCCTACAACTAGCTTCTTGCACCTTCTCACCCTCCTTTGCACATGTACAAACCATCTCAACCTCGCTTCCCTCATCTTTTCCGCCACAGAGGCCATTCCTACCTTCTCCCGAATAACCTCATTTCTAATCTTGTCGCTCCTAGTATGCCCACACATCTATTTCAACATCTTCATTTTCGCAACATGCATTTTCCGAACATGAGAGTTTTTGACTGGCCAGCACTCCATCCCATACAACAAGGACGGTCTAACCACCACTCTATAAAACTTTTCTTTAAGTTTGGGCGGTATCTTCTTATCACACAGACTCCAAAAGCAAGCCTCCATTTCATCCATGCCACCCCAATGTGATGTGTGACATCACTATCGATGTCTTCATTATTTTGAAGTAAGGACTCAAGATACTTAAAATTTTCTCTTGGGAATAAACTGACTTATAACAATCACAGGAAAAGAGATGTCATAAACTGACTTATAACACTCACAGGAAAAGAGATGTTAGGTCTAGTCACTGTGAGATAATTTAGCTTTCCAACCAGCTGTCTATACCTTTTAGGATTACTGAGTGGCTCCTCATGTCCTGGAAGGATTTTAACAGTCGGATCCATAGGAGTGTCAATGGGTCTACGTCCTGTCATTCTTGTTTCCTCAAGAATATCTAAGGCATACTTGCGTTGAGAAATAACAATATCTGATCTAGACTGAGCAACCTCAATACCTAGAAAATGCTTTAGTCTGTCGAGATCTTTAGTCTGAAAATGCTGAAAGAGATGTTGCTTCAAATTAGTGATTCCATCTTGATCATTGCCGGTGATAACAATATCATTAACGTAAACAACTAAATAAATGCACAGATTTGGTGTAGAATGCCGATAAAAAATAGAGTGATCAGCTCCATTACGAGTCATGCCAAACTGCTGAATCATTGTGCTGAACTTCTCAAACCTCAGGCCATAGAGTGACCTGCAAAATCGACCTACAAGGGTACTAGACTCCCCCTGAGCAACAAAACGAGGTGGTTGCTCCATATAGACTTCTTCCTCAAGATCACCATGCAAAAAAGCATTCTTAATGTCCAACTGGTAATACAAAGATGATACAAAGGCATAATGTGGTGAGGATAGACGATGATAACTCAAGAAAGTATAATGTGGGTTAACATTTCGAGTGGATCATATATCTTTTTGAAGTGCAATCGGTTGGCTAAGAGGAGGCAGCTCTGCAGTAGGAGCAGGGTCCAGCACATGACATGAATCATCTGGGACTACAACTGGACGCGGACGACGATGATAAGTCAGAAGTGGTGGCACTACAACTGGAGATGTAGATTCCTCAAAAGTCAGTATAGGTAAGACTTGAGGTATGGGTAAGACCTCAGATACATCAGGATGATCAAAAGATGTATGGTAAGGTTGAGATTCAAAGAATGTGACATCGACGGACATAAGGTATCGATGAAGTTCAGGTGAATAACAACGATATCCTTTTTGAACTCTAGAGTAACCAAGAAAGACACATTTGAGGGCACGAGGGGCTAATTTATCTTTCCCTGGGGCTAAGTTATGAACAAAGCATGTGCTCCCAAAGATACGAGGGGGGATAAGTAAAGGCGTGACTGAGGAAATAGTATGAAATGTGGAACCTGATTCTGAATAGAGGATGAGGGCATTCTATTAATTAAATAACAAGACTCAAGGACTGCATCTCCCCATAAGCGCAACGGAACATGAGATTCAACGAGAAGAGTGCGAGTGGTCTCAATGAGATGCCTATTCTTCCTTTCTGCTACACCATTTTGTTGAGGGGTGTACGAACAAGATGTTTGGTGAATAATTTCATGGTGAGTCATAAAATTCTTGAAATTGGGAGAATAAGTATTCTAAGGCATTATCACTATGAAAAATACGAATATAAACACCAAATTGATTTTGTATTTCAGCAAAGAAACTTTTGAATATAGAAAATAACTCAGAACGATCTTTCATTAAGAAAACCCAAGTGCATCTTGAATAATCATCAATGAAACTAACAAAATAACGAAATCCTAAGGGTGAACTAACTCTACTAGGACCCCAAATATCAGAATGAACTAATGAAAAAATAGACTCTGAATGACCCTCAGTAATACGTGAAAATGTAGCACGAGTGTGTTTCCCAAGTTGACACGACTCACAGTCTAAACTAGACAAACTAGGCACCATCTTTTGCAGCTTGGATAGACTCGGATGTCCCAAACGTTTGTGAATTAGGTCTGGAGGATCTGTAATGGAGCATGCTGTGAAGGAATTTGAAGATGTAAGATAGTAAAGGCCTTGTGATTCATGTCCTGTGCCAATCGTCTGTTCCGTACTGCGGTCCTGCATGAGAAAAAAATCATCAAAAAAGAATATGCCACAATGTAAGGCATGCGTCAAACGACTAACATATGCCAGATTAAAAGGAGAGCTAGGGACATAAAGAACAGAGTCTAGAGTAGTGTTATCAAAGGCAAAAAGCGCAAAAAAGCTCTAAGGTCCATTAAGTCTTTAAGCGCATAGCACAAATAAAGTGTGGGCTTTAATAAAAAAAGGAGATACAACTATATATGTTTAGTCCAAGACCAATAATTATAAGCATGAATGACAAATATATGACCAAAGAAATTGAAAAAAAGGTATGATAAAGTAAAATATCAATTGTTTAGAGTCACTTCTTCAAAAGAGACTCTTTGTCAAGGAAAAGTTTGCCTTAGAACCTTGATGACCACACTGAAGCGCACATAAAGCAAGGCAAAGCGCTAAATACGTTTTGAGCCTCGCTTCAAGCCTCGCTTCAAGCCTTAAGTGCTCTTAAAGCGCCCCTTTGACAACACTGGTCTAGAGTGACAGAAGAAGAGTTTGGCTTTTCCAACCCTTTTTGGTTTTGTTTGGATCCCATTAGCTATTAGCTAATAGCTGGAAGAGATTGTGAATAAACAATACCAGACAAAAGTGATTTATTACCAGAGATATGATTAGAAGCGCCTGAGTCTATGACCCATGATCCAAGAATACTAGATTGTGAAATACAAGCAAAAGAATTACCTGCAACAGAAACATCAAGTTATGCAACCGAAGCTACTTGTGGTGACGTTTGCTTACTTGCTGGATACTGGAGGAACTCATCATATTCTGTATGAGCAATATGAGCATTATTGGATGATTGATTAGGCTGAAGTCACATATGCTACTTGTGGAGATGTCTGCTTACTTGCACAATTTTGAAGGAACTCATTATATTCCTTTAGAGCAATAGGATCATAACTGGGTGGTGGACCATGCAAAATATAACATATGTCACGAGTCCAAGTTTATGGCAATGAATACACTTGGATCGAGGTTTTCTAAAATGCCTTCATCCTCGCCGATTCTCCATAGATTGAATGTTCATTTGTCTATGGTTTGAGATGTAAGAACGAAGGAGTCAATGGTGGGTGATGATGCTACTTTATGACTGGGAGGCGCGGCAAGACGAAGTAGACGAGAGAATAATTCATCAATTGTAGGAACTACAGGACTAACTAAAATTTGATCACGCACTAAATCATGGTCAGTAGGAAGTCCAACAAGTGTAAGAACTAGAAACAACGTCTGTCTGTGCGCTTGTTGTTTTTCCACATTCGTAGTAACTGGCATTAATGTTTCAAATTACTCCATGACTGCTTGTACCTGTCCCAAGTAAGTAGACATATCGGATTCTTGTTTCTTTAAGTTGGTCATTCGAGATATCACATCATAGAATCAAGATATGTCATTAGTGTATAAAGCAAGAGCCTTTTCCCAAACTGAATAACATGTCTGGGATGAGCGAAACAAGGGCATCAACTTGGAATCGATAGATCGCCATAGGAGACTGTATAATTGAGCATCAACCTTCACCCATCGTGCTTTGACTTTTGCATCTTCCTCACTAGCCTTCCCTTTTTCATCTACTACACAAGCATTATTTGTTAAGTGATCTTGAACACCTTAATCTTTGCACCACAACTCAATCGAAGAAGCCCAAGCTAAATAGTTTGAACTTCCCATTAATGGTTCTGAAGTGATTATAGGGGTTGAACTTCCAATCCTCATATTTTTGGAACCAAAAACATCACACCCAAAAGACATGGTGTGAAATTTGTCTTGAAAACAAAAAGAAACACTAAATTACAGAAACAAATCCTAATTCTGGCGATCGAATCTGGTCAAAAACTGCATGGATCTGGTTAGAATGGCTGGATGACCACAACTAGAAAAAAATTGCTCAAAAAAATAGACCGAAATAGCCCTCACTCGCCTGCGCGTGAGCCAGATCTCGTCGGAAAATTGTCACCTCTGATCGGCGCGTGAGAGATCGTGGGGTGATATTTTCCGGTGGTTCTTGCTGGGGTTTGGTCACCTGAGCCTTCTGAGTCTTGTGGTGGTGTTGGTTTTCGCACAACACCCACAGAACAAAAGATGACACAAATCAGTCCCAACAACCATCAGAATTGACGCACGGTGATTTGTTTCTACCTTTGAATTTTCTCACCAATACTCTGATGCCATGTGAGAAGTATATGAGAAAAATATTATTGAATTGTGTAAGAACAATATTACACAGACCCTATTTATAGACATTATAAAACAATCCTTTTCCAAGTAGGATACTATAAACTATTCCCATTTCTATTCCTATTCTAAGTAGGATTGTGTACACCTATTCCTATTCTAACACCTACATTGCAAGTATAGCCAACAACTATGGAGGATATTTTTGAACCTCAAAGGCATCTCTTGGACCATACCCAGGAAGGTCTTAGATGCTTTGAAGAGCTGGGAGGCAACAGAGGTGAATGCAA
This sequence comes from Solanum dulcamara, assembly GCF_947179165.1. Lineage (NCBI taxonomy): Eukaryota > Viridiplantae > Streptophyta > Magnoliopsida > Solanales > Solanaceae > Solanum > Solanum dulcamara. The sequence goes on along the minus strand of NC_077245.1, from coordinate 18,853,207 downwards.
ATGACAGAAAGAAATGGAGAATTATCCTTGCTAGTATATGATGAACTATTTGGAAAGAAAGGAATTCTAGGTGTTTTGAGAGCATAGAGAATGATGTTCAGAGGGTCAAGTTAAACTGCATTTTATTGTTATGTTTTTGGTGTAATCAATTATACTCCAATGACACTGTATCTGTAACTGATGTTTTAGACTCAATATAAACAAATGGAGAATTAGCCTTGCTAGTATATGATGGACTATTTGGAAAGAAAGGAATGCTAGGTGTTTTGAGAGCATAGAGAATGATGTTCAGAAGGTCAAGTTAAACTGCATTTTATTGTTATGTTTTTGGTGTAATCAATTATACTCCAATGACACTGTATCTGTAACTGATGTTTTAGACTCAATATAGACTGGAAACAGTGGAAAAGGAGACATCTGTATATACGGTTTAAGTACAACCCATGTACTGTTTTGTGATATAATACAAAGTTATCTATTTCAAAAAAAAATTATTAGTCTTGGACTAAACACATATATTTGTACGTTTTCTCCATTTGTGCCATTTCTCATTAAACCCACGCTTTATTTGTGCTTTGCGCTTAAAGTTCAACAGACCTTAGAGCTTTTTTGCGCTTTTGATAACACCGCCTGTGTGACACCCTTAGTTATCTGCACCTTCCATGGCTTTGGACGCATTCTCTCCTCCTCAGGTTGCTCTAGTGGCACCCCTGTATTGTTGTGTGTATTAGAGCCATTCTTCTTCCTACAAACATCCATTAAATGGCCATACTTATCAGATTGACATTCATCCTCACCTCAACCAGCAATCTGGCAAAATTGAGCCCAGTCTTCTTCTTGGTATTATGGTCCACCATCAGTGGCTAACCAACCAAACAACCAATCTTACTCAATCCTTTCTCACTTCAGTACTTGAAATCAAACCCTAGCAGTTTAATCCATATGGGAACAATATCGAGTTCATCTCTCGAGAATTCTATATCAGGGGTCCAAGCCCTTACAACAAAAGGCTTGCTATCAAAGTGATCATTCCTCCCTGGTACACCTCATTTTTACTCAGAGCTGTATCAAATAAGACTAGCCATTCTTCAACATAATTGTTTTGTTGATGCCTTGTTTGCCCCACAATCTCTTAATATACCCCTTCATTACAGTAAATGGAGGGTGTGCACCCAACACATAGCATACTAATAAATTCTTCCAATATTCAATCTCCGACGTAATATCTTCTGGCTCAATTTCAACAAATGAGGATCACCTTGTGTGGTCGGAACCACATAGTCCAGTTTGAACCTTTCATTCACCACTTTTGCAATGTCAAAATTATCCCTAACTGTGCCCTTCCTTTAAGGTATCCCTAATTCCTCCTCTACTTCTTCAACCCAAGATTTCCTGCTACTTCTGGGAGAGCTGACTTCCCAGCCACAGTTGCGTCCAATTCAGTATCCATCCATTGTTGTTGTAATTGGGGGGAAGGTGATTAGATACGATATGACACATCTTCAACTTACTGAGGACATGACCTTAGATAGAGGGGATATATAGGTCGCGGATAAGGGTAGAAGGTTAGTAGGTAGTTAAGAGTTGTCCTATTACTAGCTTGTTCATGTATTTGGTTCGGTGGTAGTTTAGAGCACCGTGTTGAATGTTGTATTAATGTAGTCTTTGACTTTTGGTATTTGATATCATATGTGGTTTATTGCGTTTAGGTGACCACACTTTTTTGTTGTTGCTACGGTTTGCATATATGCGCTGTTCTGCTTTGTAATTTGTTGTCATGTTTCTTCCCACTATCTTTTTTGATTTTATTACTGCTGTGATGTGCTTGAGCCGAGGGTCTTTCGGAAACAACCTCTCTACCTCAGAGAGGTAGTGGTAAGGACTACGTACACTCTACCCTCCCCAGATCCCACTTTGTGGGATCTCACTGGGTATGTTGTTGTCGTGCTCCATATGCATAGTAGTATCTGATCTAGGATTTGGAGGTTATGGGTTCAAAGTTGGACCATTTGTGTATTTCCAAAAAGGGAACCCTATGTACGTTACCTTGATCAAAAAAAGAAAAGGGAACCCTATGTAAAAGAACAAAAAGTAATGTAGACTGTGGGACTCCAACTCAAGTCTAATAACTTAATATCATTCACATAGGGCTCTCATTACTAAAGCAAAATGCTTGTCGTTGCTGGGTTCATAATTTAATAATTTGTCAGCTTTTAGTAGGCTTTACAATGTATATACACACCCCATACTAGAACCAGTGGGTTTGGCGAAACCTATTCCTATTGAACTGGGTTCATCACTGAAAGGTAGTCTGATTGGCGAATGTTTTTCTATAGAAATATTGTGCAATTTTTCCATTTTACTGAATATTTGTCTTTTCTTTATGTGGTTATTTTCCCTGAAATTTTTGTCTGATTGGCAACTATGTTGCCGTAGGAGCAAAAATTGGCTGTAGATTCACAATATAACATTGTTCTTGGAGTAGTCCCATTTCAATTTTGTGATATTTGTGAGTTGCACAGCTTGGGTTGGCCAAGGATTCTTGCAGAGCAATAATAAAAATGATATCGTGAATTAGGTGATTCCGTCCTATCTGCCTAAGTCTTGGCAGATAGAGATACTCGGCATATGTACTGGTGAGAGATGGTAGGTTGAGTAGTCGAGGTGCAAACAAGATGTTGGACACAACCATTATAAAAAGAATGTCATCTTGAGTTGAGCTGAATGCATGGTTGGCTAGTTATCTGCTATTAGGGTGTGCTTTGGGTGGTATGATATTAACATAAAGAATCATCTAAATCTTAATCGCATACAAGCTAAGGTAGGCTATGAGAATCCTCTATGTCCTTTCTGTTCTATTCGGCCCCGTTTCATTCCAATACCTTGAAATAATTGATTCATATAGCCGACCCTAGCTTGTGTGGGGCTAAGGCATAGAAGTAGTTATTGTAAGGAAAATTACAGAAACTTTAAAATTGACGGTTCTCTAAATCTCACGCCTATCTCTACATTGACGTAAGAATTTCCTTGAACTAAAAGGTGTCTAAGCAAGTTATATCACTTATATAAGATATATTCTTTCATTATGTTTTATTTATAGCTAAGAAGCATTGGTTCCATGAAAGCTTACTTTTTTGGACATAATTTCTTTTATGTGATTTTAGGTGTAACGTCTTATTAGTACCTTCAGTTGTCAACCTTTGAGTAATCTGGATAAAACTGCATCCTGTCTGTTGTTAGAAGATAATAAAGTACACCTCTGTCCATTGTAATCCTAAGAGGACGGTCTCATGCTGACCATTAACTTTGAGAAGCAATTCTTGTTCCTATTAAGTTTGTCTTTGGATGAGTCAGATTTTCTGGTTGTTAGTGTTTTGTGATCATTGTCCAATCTCTTCCTTACAAGTGGTTATTGTTTCCGTAATGTAATTGTTAGCCTAATCACTTTTGTCAATATTGCAGGTACAATTCTAATTCGTTGGTAATGAATAGACCCAAAGGACACTAACTGCTGCTTTAACCTCAAAGTCAGCATCTATTACATGAAAACGTGCATACAGTTTAGTCAACAATCAAGAAATCATCAACTATTTCCAACAATGAAGCGTTTTGTTTATATTGATGATGATGATTTGTCAAACAATATTTACTGTGACAACCGGATCTCAAACAGAAAATATACTGTATGGAATTTTCTTCCAAAGAACTTGTGGGAACAATTCAGGTAACTTTCTAAATTTGTTACATAGAAGTGCTGCATTCTATATTAGATTGAACTTGCAGCTGTGAGATTTTTCCATTATGGTTTTTTCATGAATGTTTTTCTATCAATAATGATTAGGCTATCACAAAACTTCATTTTACTCCGTACACAAAACACAATTTCTCGAGGGCGGATCAGAAATTCTCTTAATTTACTTTTCTTCTTTACTGTTTCCGTTTTGGATAAGGGCCCTGGCTAATGTAGAAAATTTAGAGGCCACATGCAAAGTTGAGATAGATAGAACAAGATGATGAGGGGCTTTTCATCAGGGAGAGGAGGGATGGGAGAGTTTGATATAGCGGGAGATGATGGTCTCATAAGAGATGGGGGACTAGGAGTAACTTTTCTTTCAATTGGCATTCTTGTGGAAGTTGTTGTGGATATTCATCCAAGAGGAAAATTACATTATGGATAAGTATACTAACCGTGAAACTTGGAGCACCAGATAATAGATGTTCCGTGAGTGTATGAAAGGGGATCATGAGAGGAGCATGTTCTTAAAGCTTATTGGTGCACTGTGGGAAGAGGGCAGGTGTCAGTTTTGGAATAATGTGTGATGTAGAGGAACTATTATACAGGAGGCAATACCTTGGGCATTAGCGGTGGAAAATTAGAAGAAAGTTTTGGCGTCTGATTATTTGATGAGGATAGTGGGGATTGTATAGGATATAATTTGTAGGAGGTACTACTAAAACTTATCACTAATTTTAAGATCCTAATATACTTTGCATCCCTTAAGTTCTAGGTAGCGAGATCAACTTGAGTTGTTTTAGCAACAAAGAAAAAATAAACGATCACTGAGTTATCGTTGGTAAACTTGCCGTAAAAGTTGGTAAATGAAATCTCATTATCATGTAGGAATGTTGTGCAATAACAATGGTCGGAGTAGTGGTCCAAAGGAAGTGGTGCTGTGAGAATGGGGTAAATGAGGCATAGTGTCGATGGAATGGTGCTAAAGAGGTGGTATAGCCAATAAGCTTGCTGCTGCAAGAATAATCATCGGAAAGAGATGCAGTGTTGCCGGAATGATCACCAAGAATAGCTATGGTGGCGTGCTGCTGCTGGAAAGGCCAATGGAAATAAGAATGTTACCAACAGTCACAAAAAAGAAGAAAGTATAATATGTATGAAAATACAGAATTTTTGGTTGGGCAGGCAAAGTAAGGTCTCCCTGCAGGTAGGCATAATCTACTCAAGTATCTATTAAGAATGAAGAGGTTCTGCAACCATGTGAGAAGTATAGGAAATCATGTCAGGAATATGAGAGGAAGGGATGTGGATACATTGATGATAATGAAGGACAAATTAAATAAGATTATTCCTCTTAAGGACAAATATAAAAAGATTATCCCTCTTTCTTAAATTATCTACCTTATATAAAATTGAAGACAGGACACATTTAACAGGTGTGAGATACACAGTTAATATTTCACACTGTCTCTAGCATCTAGCATTTAACATTCGAGAGATAATCACATCCCTCATCCCGCTTTGTAGGTGGGCATTGACGCATTGTTGCTTTTGCTGTTTTAAAGTGTATATGTCTCTACTTTAGATATTTGATTCTGTGAAAATTTTATCCACTGAATTTTTCTGGTAAGGTAAGGTTATATTGAAAAGGTATCAAGCTGGTACAAAAGGAAACAGGACTCATACAAAGACCACACAGACGAGTTATTACTCTTTGCTTCCTTACAATTCCCCAAAAATCTATATATTGGTCCATTTTGTCTACCAAGTTGCTATTACATTAGAAAAACAAATTATGCGAACATGTATTCTAGACTCTAGAAATGTGAATCCTATGCCTTTCAAAACATGCTTTGTTCCTCTCCAGCCATAAGGTCCAAAATATGCAAAGTAGGATGGTCTTCCAAATCTGCTTTAGCCTTCTGGTAACCTTTTGAAACTTCCAGCTATCTAATAAACTCCATGGTTTTCCAAATTTGCTTTAGCCTTCTGGGAACCCTTTGAAACATCCAGCTATCTAATAAACTCCTTGCATCTCTATGCATTACCCAGAAGGTGCCATATATGCCAAGAAATAGTTCCCAACACTGTCTAGAAATCTGCAGTGAAGGAATAAATGATCTACTGAGCCCTGGTTTTCTTCACATAAGTTGCATAAAGAGAAACCCCTTTTGAGTTAGACATGCTCCTCCGGTTGCAGTCTATCCCGAACAAGATACTTCACTGGAGTTTTTGTTTTCCAAATCATCTTCCAAGGCCAAGTTTTATCCCAATTACCCGACTCCGTCAACAGTACAGTGTAGCTTCTTTTAACTGGTTTTTTTTAATCTTTGCTGTCTGTCCATATCAACTAATCCACCTGTCTCTGATCAAGCTGGACTGAATTTGGTCATTGAAGTATCTGATAGAAGTCCTCTAGTTCCTAATCATTCAAATTCCTTCTAAAATTAATCTGCCAGCCTGAATTTGAATGAAATTTAGCAATAGTACCACTCTTATTGATGGAACAATTAAACAAGATAGGAATTTATTCTTCAGACTTTCTTCCCCCACCCATACATCAGTTCAAAAATTTATTTTGCAGCCCTTACCAACCTTCAATTTAGCATATTTCATATACTTCTCCCTCAGCCTACAAATATCCTTCCAAATTCCCCCTTTAGCATTTAACCGAAATGGAGGAGAACTCCACTGAATCATCTTACCATATAAAACATAAATCAACTCCTTGTAGATATCATTACCATTTACCATCCATGCAGAATTTCCAAATCCATTTGAATAACAAGCTCTTATTGTGTTATTTTAAGTTCCTGGCCCTAACCATTGAGTTAGTATGTTAAAATTGATTTTTTGCCACATAAGTGAATTAGTTGGGATTTTAGAAGGTGCTCATTTTGGTGGCTGACATCACGGAGTCCTCATCCATTGCTCTCCTTATATATTCAGAAACATAATTTGGATCTCCCAAGGAGTCTTCATGAACATTCATGCTTATGAGAGACGTGAGAATAGCTAAAAACTCAGGAGTTCGTAAGGATAGACATGAAGAACTACTACTTCAACCAACATGGGAACTTAACCATTTGGACTCCAAAGTCAATTGTGGCGTAACGAACATGAATCCGATCCATACCAACATAACACCAAACCAAAAACTCATAACATACCCGATGAAGTACCTTGTCCAGTAGGATAATCCGAAGAAGCAGACTGAGCCATCTCCCTACCTCTCCTAGAAGCCGCCGGACAATCTCTTCTTTTATGCCCAATCTCACCACACTCATAACAACCATCCATACCGGCCATGCACTCCCCTTGATGCTTCTTACCACACTTTTGACAAGTGGAAAAAGGATGTCTTTCCTTGTTGAACCTAGGCACCGAATAACTAGCAAAAAATGAACCACTATCGGTTCGGGTCCTCTTAGCTTCCCTAGCACTTTCCTTAAGCTTTTCCTCAATTTGTTCGGCATACGTCATAAGCTGCAAGATTTCCATCTCCCTAATTAACATGGCGGTTTTACACTCCTTGGACACCAAGTCCGAGACACCTGACACAAATTTACTTATTCAGGCTCTTGAGTCGGATACCATAATTGATGCATACTTCGATAATTGTGTGAACTTGAGGGCATACTCCCTCACACTCATGTTACCTGCAAGTTGATAAACTCTTGGATCTTAGCGTCCCTTAGCTCAAGGGGAAAGAAACGATCAAGAAACATCTCTTTGAACTCATCCCAAGCAATAGGGTCCGCTTCTCTAGGTCGCTCCGCCTTCCATTGGTCAAACCAAATCCTAGCATTTCCTTAAAATTGATACGCGGCCAACTCTGCTATCTCCACCGGACCAACTCCCATAATTTCCAATCTTATGAATGCTTTCAATGAACTCTTGTGGATCCTCATCAACCTTGGATCCATGAAACTCCGGGGGACTCATCCTTATGAAATCATGAACCCTGGTTGCCGCCGTACCCACATTTGGGTTCACGGGAGCAACTACCTCTCGATTGGCTTGAGCCGCCACCGCTTGAGTAAGTACTTGGAATGCGGCTCGGAACTCCGCATGAGAGACTTGCTCATTCAAGATATCATTTGGAGCTTGTTGCTCCTCCTCAACGTTCTGTCGGTCAGGGTTTCTTTGTGGAGGCATCGTTCTGAAATCGCAAAGAGAAAGCATTAGAGGGAAAGCCTTAGAGTTCAACTCTATCGCATGATAAGATCATGAAAGAAGTAGAATTTCCTAAAATGACTCATAGCCTCCTATTCATAGATGTGGTGTGCTTCACACCGATGAACAAGACTCTACTTGACGCGGCATGTTATAGCTTGTTTGGATAGTGGTTTTCCTTGGTATGGTATGTAAGAGAACCACGTTTGTTTTGATTGTTTCTTTAATTACATGGTGTGATATGGTTTGTGTTTACTGTTGTTGTAGATTATCAGAATACTATGCATTTAGGCTGGGCTGTACTTGTTTATTCTGATATATAAAGACTAGAGATGGGAACAGAAATTATGTCAAAATCATGCAACATGGAATTGGTGATTGGAAATCTTTTACAAGATTCTTGCACAAAAAAATGCATTATGTAATTTGTTGCACCAATTGATTCATTTACGCTTATTTGATTGCATTACTAACTATTGGTGACATTCTTTCTGGTTTGTGATTATCCCATTCGTTGCCTAGATTGTTTCATGCATCAAACTTTGTAAAAAGAACCAATTCTTTTCTCTGTTAGCTTGAATTTCTAAATATCTATCTCTCCTTTTTCCTAACAGCTTTATCTTTTTGTTTCCAGCCGCTTTATGAACCAGTATTTTTTGTTGATTGCTTGCCTTCAGTTATGGTCACTCATAACTCCAGTAAATCCTGCTAGTACATGGGGCCCTCTCATCTTTATATTTGCAGTCTCAGCAACAAAGGAGGCATGGGATGATTACAACAGATATCTTTCAGACAAGAAAGCTAATGAGAAAGAAATTTGGGTTGTGCGGAAGGGCATTAGAAAACATGTATGACATTAGTATCTACATTCTTCATTACATTTCTATTCACTTATCATAAACATATCAGAAAGTTTCTTTCTTATTTGATTTAATTCAACTTTAGCATTGTCTGATTTGTTTCACCTGCTCTGTCCTGAATTGTCCATTGTTCTTTTCTCGTTTATACGAGTCAAAATAATGGTCACGTCCTTGGGATAAAAATTCTTGTCACATGCAATATTACACCAAAAAGTGACGTGATCCAACCTTAATTTCTTATCACAAACTTTTGGTTGTTCTACTCCAGACGTCAAAAGGTAACTTGTCGATCTCACATATCTCCCTGCATAATAGTTTGTTCAATTTGGGATGGAGTGCCTTTTCTCTTGGGAGGATAATGTTGACTTTCTCAGAAAATTCTTGCCACATAATAAGCTGCTCCAGTTCTCTCTATATTCTTAAACAAGGAGTTTATTTTGGGGGATTCAGTAGAAGAGTCGCTAGCATCAATGGATTCAAGAAACAAACTTCCTTTTGGAGAACTAACCAACATATTGATGATCGTTTTTCCATTTCTTGCTATCCACTTATCCATCATGATGGAACATCCATAATTGTTTCATTGTAATTCATCAGAGTGCCAAAGTTACATGGTCCAACTTTAGTTTGTTAATACAACCTTCGATCGTTCAATTCCCAGAAGCTGAAAAGTTAATGTGCACCTTCTTGTATAATCCTCTCCATAGTTTTTAAAATTGTAACAGTAAACTAATATCAGCACAGAGGCAGTACTGAGCCGTATTTACAATTCAAAAAGCCACATGAATATCCTTTGCCATTTTAGAAGGATTCTATCATTCTAACATGTCAATAAAGATATAATTTTAACTTTTTGCTGGAGAGAGTATCAGTTTGCCAAAATTGACTTTATAGAAGGGCTGAGTGTTGCAATTTCTTTTCTCCCCAAAGTTCAGTACTTTGTAAATATAGTCAAAATGTTATTACCTTTATCATTCTTAAATATGTATTTTATTAACATGGCTGAAGGAGATAAATTTTTGTATTCCTGTATAGGTTGATTTTGTTTTGCCACATGGCAATTCTGTGACATGCATATAGGTGCTGAACTTTACGTGTACTTAGTGACTGTAAAGTACTTTTGCCTGTGTTGCATTATTTTCCATCCAATGTTTACCTGCTAATCTATTTTTGTTAGTGTGACCTACCATATCTGTAGGTGACTAGATGTGTTGACTTAGTACCAGAATATATTTTTTGTTTATGAAGCACAATGTCTTTTTGAAAATAATTCTTAACTCACTATGATGTATTCTATTTCATCATCTCATCATCTCTGTAACTATTTTCTTGTTTGTTGTTTCACCAGAAGATTTAATATACTACATTGCTTGTATTTACTTGTAGATTCAAGCCCAAGACGTTTGTGTTGGTAACATTGTATGGCTTCGTGAGAATGATGAAGTTCCCTGTGATCTGGTCTTGATTGGTACTTCTGATCCACAAGGTCTTTGTTACGTAGAGGTAAATAATTATGCCTTTGTCAAAGTTTTCTGCCTTAGAATATATTGCACCTCTTTCACTCTACCTGAAGTATTAAGTAGATGTGTTGGATTGAAAGATTGTCTTTATCTAGGATAAAAACCATGGTTATTATTGTTGGAAGGGTATCACAAGAACCTTGAGAAAAATTAAGCTTTGACGTTTTTAGATAGATTCCCCCTCCCCCCCCCCCCCCCCCCCCGGCCCTCTTTTGAGAAGGTAAACATTTGTATTAATAATGGGAAATATCCCCTATACAAGCAGTATTTAAAAAGTAGAGAATCAACAACATAATATAATTCTCCATGAATGATTCTCAATCTTCTTTAAATACCAAACCTCATGGGTTCACCAAAAAGAAACTAGAAATGAAAGCCTTTTCCTCTGGTGTATAAATGTCATCCCATCAAAAGGTCTCCTATTTCTTTCCTTCCACTCGAACCAGTGCTAGTGGCACAACATCCCAGACTTTTCGACTTCTCTTTCTTCTTCTGACTTGACAACTGGAGAGTGCCTCCGCTGCTGTGCTTGGATTGCCCGTTTTAAACCATTTCAAAATCTCACACCACAATTTAGTTGTATCAGACAATGTAGTAGTAGGTGGTTCTCATCTTCACCAGAACATTTGCTCATGAAGCATCAACTGACATATTTAATTTGCGGTTTCCTCAATTTTCAGCCGTCAATAAAGCTCCTCTCGCTGCCAAGCAAGTGAAAAAACACATCCTCTTTGGTGCCCTAGGAATCCAAACCATAAGTGTAGAAAATCCGACTCCTCCCTCACCAAGAGCTTATGATAATATTACTTTAATGAAAATAATCCATCTCTTTCCAACCCCCACCTCATGAGGCCTGACTAACATGAAATGTCCCCTACTTGTAAAACATACCGACCAGACTTTGGAATCCAGCTACTTCAGTGTCCTGAAAGCTCTTCTTGACCTTCATTTTCCAATGGGCTCCCCCATCTCATAATTTAAGAATTGAATTGTCATCTACTTCTGGTTTGAGATACTGCAACTCCATGCTACTTGTAATTCCAAAAGTTAATTCTACTTCCATCCCCTACCCTGAAAGTTATGTTGCCAGTGAAGTCTTTCCATCCTTCCATAATGCTCTTCGAAAGTTCACACTTAACTGGAAGTGTGATAGTTTTAGTCCTCCACAGTTTTCTACTATAACCTTCCATAGAGCACGTTCCTCAATCCTGAATCTCCATACTCATTTTCCTAATAGGGTCATGTTGTAAGTTGGGGTTCATTTACCCCAAGAACTGTAGTCCTTCGAAGATGTAACATCCTCCCAGCTAACTAAGTGAAATTTGCTGTCCTCATTTGCTGAATACCACAAAAAGCTCCTATGTAGCCTTTCTAGCTTACCTGTGATTCTGGCCGATGCATAAAAAAATGGCATAAAGTGCGTAGGGATGCTCCACAGAGTGCTCTTAGTTAATACCTCTTCTTCCTTCTCTACAAGTACCTCTTTTGCTGTCTCGTTAGCCTATTCTCTACTCTCTTAAGTACGGGCTCCACACTGCTTGGTCTTTATTGGAAGTGCCTAAGGGTATGACATAATTGGAAGACATCGGACCTTACCATAAGTAGGTAATCAACATTGTTCTGCAAATCTACTAAGATGATATCACACTTCCCGATGTTAATCTTGAGATCTATACTTCTTGGAACCAAATAAGAACTTGTCTAAGGTAATCCAATTGATTACCGATAAAAAAAGGGTAACCCAATTGATTTATGTTTGTATCATGGAAAGCTAAAGAGTTTTCTATGAGCAAGAGATGTGAAATCCTCACTATACATTGCCCCTTGATTGCTATGGAAAAACTCCATGAAGCAACCACCTCCCGCAACTCTATCCATCATTCTACTCAAAGCATTTGTTACCTAGCTGAATACATGGGGGATATTGCGTCCTCTTGTATCTAGACCTTCGGGATGCATTGAGACTTCTCTCAAAATCTTCTTATTTTTACATAAAGATGGATTATTTCCACTCCTAAAAGTATTTAAACTTTGACAAAAACTTGTAATGTAGGAGGGCCTAGATGGGAAGTCAACTCTGGTGAGTCAAAGGGGTTAATTGACATCCACTCCTCTCAAATAGAGTCAAACTCAATAGCCTTGGCTAAGTTACCTAGTATTGCATGAAGATTCTTGATAATTGATATTCATCCATGTAATCATCTCCTGAAAGACAAACCAAGTAGAATACAGTCTTATTTGTTCTTATCGGTTAGTAACTTAGCTCAGGTTTATATACAAAACTTACATCTGTCAGCAGACTCCACACCAGCCTTTTGCTTCTCTATATTCACTTTGATTTAACAAGTGAAATTAGCTCAGCCCCTTTCCTAGTTGTCTAAGAAAGAAACTTGCAGATATCTCTTGCAATTATTGCTCTATTATTCAAACATGTTAAAACTCACACATATCCGTGCATATTGTTTGGCGCTTCTCTTCTATTTAGAACAGTAAATATGTGACACTCTTCCATTTTTCATAATCTGGCCTAGTGTGTGACCATAAGAATTGGTGGAATGCATCTGCAACAAATTTGTAAGTTGATGTATATTTCAAAATTCAGTCCCCGTTTCAGATTGTCATTGGTTGCGAAATAAATACATTGAAGCAAACTGGTTGCTAAATGCTTGTGAAACCTTGATACCCAGTCAGTTGTGAGCTCTTTGCTTTCAATTGCTTGGTGCACGCAAATTGTGGATGCTCCATTATGAACTCTGGGATCAAATTAAAACATTTCTTACTTGCGTCTTTTATTGATGAATGCACTCTATTTGATTTAATCTTCTGTTTATAGGTTTGATGACTCTTTCCTTATTATGGCCCTATGCTTCACTCTTCCTGTTCAATACACTTGATGGTTACCTCTGTTCAAACTGACTTATAGTTGCATTTTCTTGTTCCTATATCATATTACAGACAGCTGCCCTTGATGGTGAAACTGATCTTAAGACAAGGGTGGTTGCTTCTGCTTGTATGGGAATAGATTCTGAATTGTTGCACAAAATCAAGGTAAACGTTACTTCTTTACGCTTAGGCGAAATAATCTATTAGTATTGGTTCTGGTGAAAATGCTCTTTTTGTGAATTTTACATGTTTATGTTCTTTTACAGGGTGTGATTGAGTGTCCCGTTCCAGATAAAGACATTAGAAGGTTTGATGCAAACATGAGACTATTTCCTCCGTTCTTGGACAATGATATATGCCCTTTGACCATTAAAAATACAATTCTCCAATCATGCTATTTGAGGAACACAGAATGGGCATGTGGTGTTGCTGTTTATACAGGCAAGTTTTTCATATGAATATGATGAGGGAACATTGATTTTGTACTTCACATTTTCTTTCCTTTGTTGTTTGTTTCTTTTTTGTCAGTATAACCTTGTGATTGGTGAAAGAATAGTTTGTTAATACTGCAATTTAATGATGTTTGATAGAAGAATTTTTAGAAGACCAATATGCGTATTTTGAAGCTTGGTGACATTACTCCTTATTAACACCAGGCTGACAATTTTTTTTTGAACAGGTAACATTTTTGTGTATTAATAACAAAAAATAGGAGTTGTCTCATTGCTGCTTATATGCACAATAGGAGTGAATCCTGTGCAGTTTCTAGGTCAAGGTTGATGTATTACAGGACCGGGGTTGGGGTTGTCTCATTGCTGCTTATAAGCACAAGTTTTTTGAATGATTGTAGTGACCAAATGTTGATTTTTCTTTATGTTTTACTCCCTCCATTTCAATTTACGTGTCTTACTTAGCTTTTTTAGTCTATTTTAAAAAGAGTGTCATTTTTATATTAGGTAACTCTTTAAATCTAACTTTTTACGTGACATATTTAAGACCACAAGATTCAAAGGGTATTTTTGTATGTTACATCTTTAGTTTAAGACCACATGATTCCGAAGTCTTCCTTTTTTTTATTAAAATTCGTGCCAAGTGAAAAGACACTTAAATTCCAGTCATTCAAAAATCTTTTCGTCATTCAAAAATCTTAATAAAAAAAAGATGTAGATCACCTTCCAGTCATTCAAAAATCTTCTGAAGGATAAATTCCAGCCTTGTGCAGTCCAACAATCATTGATGTTAGCCTCAGGGTTATTGCACAAGGTAAACAGATCTGGAAAAGAGTCCATCAATGGAGTTTGGTCATTCCAGGTATCCTTCCAGAACTTGGTTTTTCTGCCATTCCCTACTTTCACCTGCAAATTTATCTCAAGCTTAGGCCACAAATCTCTTATTGTCCCCCAGACCCCTACACCAAGGGTATTAGAGCACAAATTGGTCTACCTAGGACTGGATTTCCAAAATTGCATTTTATGGCTTCTTTCCATAAAGCTTGATACTCCACATTGTATCTCCATAGCCATTTCATCATTAAGTTGTTGTTGTGTATTCTCAGGTTTCTAATGCCTTACCCACCCATTTCTTTCCTTAGCAATGCTGTCTGCTACTTGACCAAGTTATATTCCTTGCCTTCTTTACCTTATAAGCTTATCCAGTTTCTTCAGTACCTTGGAGGTAGAGGAAATAAGGACATTACATAAGTTGGAAAACAGTCAAGAACAAACTTGATAGGCAAAAGTCTGCCTCCCAAAGAACAAAAACTGGCCCAGACACCACGGTCCTAAAAAAAAAAAGTCTGCCTCCCAAAGATAAATATTGTGCCTTCCATTTAGCCAATTTCTTTTATGTTTTCTCCACTATGCATTCCAAGTTTCCTCAGCTTTGTGCTTGCTGCCTAAAGGCATGCCTAAATAAGTTGTTGGCAAGTTTTCCACTGTGCAACCTAAAACTATTGCAAGACTCTGAATGTTGGGCACCTCCTTTATAGTAGGAAATAAATTGGTCTTCCCTCAGTCGACCTTCAACTTCAAACCTGAAGCAGCTTCAATAATCAATAGGATCATTCTGATGTATCCAATCTGCTCCACCTTTGGTTCACAAAATATCACTGTATCATCTGCATAAAGAAGATGACATAGTTCCTCTATCTGCCCTGCTGTCTCCAATTTGAAAACCTTTTATCCGCTTTTTCCACAGTTCTGTCCTTTTTTTTTTTTGTTGAAATAAGTGAGATTTCATTAAGGCATCCAGTAGACGCAAAGATACAAAAGGGGGGGGGGATCTGTCAGCTCAGTAAGTACAAAAAACTTATAGAGCTAAGGAGCTAACAAAATCCAGGTAGTGATTTAAGTTATTTACAGAGGAAGAGTTGGCCCAAATAAAAATTAACCGAAACAACTAACTTAAGCTTGCAAATTGGAGTTGAAACCCCAACGAAAAATCTCCTGTTTCTTTCATTCCAAATACACCAAAAAATACAGGATGGGGTCCAGGGGCGGACCCAAGGCAAGTTCAGGGGTTCATCCGAACCCCCTTCGTTAAAAAATTATACTGTATATATAAGGTAAAATTTTTAATTTATGTGTATATATTTAACATTGAACCCCCTGAGCATAAGCCAAAGGACTAGCTCAGTGGCAAATGGGGTTCAATATTTTGCCTTAGCTTGTCTCAGCTCGCGGGTTCGAATCCGAATAAGCACATTTTTTTTCTGATTAGCGTGTTTAATTTTTTTTGAACCCCCTTCATAAAATTCCTGGGTCCGCCACTGATGGGGTCTGATATTGAAGGGCACATATATATATATATAGTCATTCCAAATATACCAAAAAAATACAGGATGGGGTCATGATCCAGATTTTCCCCTAAATTTCATAGAGCTCTAACTAGTGTTAGCATCTCTGATATTGAAGGGCATAGACCAGTTATATATATAAATGTATGTATTATCAGAGATATGGAAGAAACTCACAATAAAGTTTGGCTGCAGTAAAATGTAGTTCTTTTCCTTTCTATTTGTACTTCTTTGCTTAAATGATATCAAAAGATTGTATCCTCTAGAATTAATTATGTGATGTAAATTTCTTACAATGTTTTACATTCACTCTTGTATATAGTAGAAACAAGGAGCAGTTATTGGCAGAAAAAACTCATAGCAATTGTAATTGTAATTGAATTTTATTTGCCATGTACAAGGCTTTTAAGATGCTAGAAGTATCCAATTCACTGATTCTCTTTTAGATATTTGCTCATATCCACCATTATAAACTGCTTTTAGATGCGTTCGATTAAGTTAGTAATGAGTTACTACATTACTGCTCAAAACATAATTTTTTTATATAATATTTATGTAATTCTTTAAAATTAGATTCATTGAGACAAAGTACATGCGCAACGCGCGTACCCAGAGACTAGTACCAGAAAGGGCTAGGACCACATTTTGTGGGATTTCATTGGGTATGTTGCTAGGACCACGTCCAAAAGTCTGTTGCAAAAGGGCAAGTGAAGCGTAAGGTGGTTGATGCTTTCTGATGTTGACTGACAATGTGACACATGTAACACCTATTGACCAGTTGGAATCTTCTTCTCATTAGATTATCTTGAGTGAGGCATGTTCCTTTTAAGACACATGGTCATATGCTTTTTCTATGTTTAGCTTGCTCATGACACCTGCTTCATCACCTCTAAGTCCAGAATTAGTACACTCACTGACAATCAATGCATCATCTATAATCTGCCTCCCTTGTTACTTCTTTGTGTAGCTTTGACAAGGCAATCGTTTACCGTGTTGAATAAATTGCTTTATCCCAAATTGTTTACTATACAATTGTTTTTGCATTCTGATGAAAATCAGATAAATTGCCCCTAGTACTTTTGCTATTCAGTTGTCATATACAGGGAAATGATTTCACTAATTTTTTTCCTATATTGTCCAACTTGTTTCTATTATCTCCTGTCCTCATAAAGTCGTAATGTATGAACTAATGCTATCATCTTACTTATCAGATGTGATAACCTGAGGTACCTCATTTTTCTTCTTCGCGAAATATATTCATGAGCTCTCCCTCTTTCTTTCAGGAAATGAAACAAAGCTTGGCATGAGTAGGGGCATACCAGAACCAAAGCTTACAGCCATGGATGCCATGATTGACAAGTTGACGGGTGCAATATTTATTTTTCAGATAGTTGTTGTTATTGTTCTGGGTATTGCGGGGAATGTCTGGAAAGATACAGAAGCACGCAAGGTTCGTGTCTTATCCGCATGATAATGATATTAGTAATATTATTTTTTAAATTTCGAGTTAATAATCAAGTCTATGTAGGGTGTTTTTGAACCTCTACTGGTTTAAAGTTTTATATGCTCTAATTGAAAAACAAAATCATTTTGTGATCTTTTTATATTTTATCTTCTATGGGTAAACCTTTTTAAATAGGGTTAATTACAATAGATGACCATTCGGTCATTTTAATTACCAAAAAAAGGTTATTCAGTGTATATTCATGTATATTCAGTGTATATTTCATGTATAGAATGTATCATAATATATATTCAGTGTATAGTTCATGTATAAGTAATCTATATTGTATAGTCAATGTATACTTTTTATGAATTTTGCCAAGCTATATTGTATAGTCACTGTATATTTCCTATGATTTTTGGCTATTTTTTATGTAAATAAAACATGGCCATATTTGTTGTAAACTAATTAGTTTATTGTATATTATATATATTTGAAATTGTCCCTTTTAAATATCCATATTGTTGAATTGTATGACCATCTTATCTGATATTTTAAGCAATTAGAGAGTCAAACTTTGATTTACTTGATTATATCTTTAGAGCCCTTTCACATGCGAGCCTAATTCTTTTCTGTTGGGCGCATCATGTGAAAATTCTTTTTGTAGATTCAGGCCCCCATTAAGTGCAAAGAAATGAGGCCCAACTGCATCTCCAGTTACAAAAAGAAGTCTAATGCTACTCCCAAGTCTATAATAGTAAAAGAATATTCATGACACTAACAAAATGACTAACAGAGTAACTCTAAGAGTTCTAAAGTAAAAGGACAGTAGTAAGGAAATAACTTCTTGCCCACGCGAAGCAATGCGGGGCTCACCTAAAACTGTCAACTCGTGTGTGCTAGTTAACAAAATCCTCGCATACGTCTCCTGGGGTCTCTGTAAAAGAATTGCGAGGAATGAGTCATTAGCTTAGTGAGTAATAACACTTAATCACAACAAGTTTTAATGGGGACAAGCCAAAAAACATGCCAGTATAATAATAGGAAATATCATAGAAATGCCCTTTTAGAAATGGTAACAACATTCAGTCTCATGCATTTCTTGTAAACAAAAAATAATTAACAATTTGGTAATAAACTCGAGAAACACTGTGTCATATCAAATATTTATGTTTGGGAGGTTTCCACATATTTGGCCCAT
Source organism: Solanum dulcamara (assembly GCF_947179165.1). Lineage (NCBI taxonomy): Eukaryota > Viridiplantae > Streptophyta > Magnoliopsida > Solanales > Solanaceae > Solanum > Solanum dulcamara. The sequence goes on along the minus strand of NC_077245.1, from coordinate 18,834,596 downwards.
GAAAAAAATCAAGTCCACTCGTTAGAGGGCGTTGCGATATAATCTTTCCCATCTATGCCAATTTATGAGGCACTGTTTGACTGGAACAAAGTTTAAGAAAGAAATAAAGACTTTTAAAACTTGTGGTCTAATACATTTGTTGGCTATAAGTCATCTCATTAAGAGCAAAATGAGAATTTTAAAGTTAAATTATGTTCTAATATAGAAATGTGACATTTTTTTTGGATCGACTAAAAGTGTGCCACATAAATTAGGAAAGAGGATAATTAGGTGATTAAAGTATGCGCTCTCTCTAACAACTTAAGCTGTTGCATGAGATGGTCACCCACTTCAACATTTTTGTATATAAGAAGAGATTGTATAATGCATTTTACTGCTGAGATTATTTCCTCTCAGATTAGTTTTCCCCTTTCTGTCTTGCTTTTCCTCTGTTGATTATTGAGCACTCAAGTAGCAAGCTCTTGAGATCTATCAGACCCACGTTTGGTGCGGATTTCATCCGTCTGATTGCAGGTTTTTGTTCATCTTGTAGCTATGGTATGTCCAATATCCAAATGAAGGTCCATGGTACGAGTTACTGGTCATCCCTCTTCGGTTTGAGCTTCTTTGTTCCATCATGATTCCCATTTCAATAAAGGTATGCTGCGAAATATCCTTTACACTATGTTTGGTTGCATTATAAAATTTTCCTGTCATATTAGAGTAATTTTGTATTTTGTAGCAGTCATTTATCAAAGAAGTTCTATTGATAGAACCTAAAACAGCGTATTCGGATTCCCCTTGAATGGTAATATCAAGATGTATTTTACATTTGAATTTCAGCCGTGATTCTTCTAAGTTGTATTACAGTGAAAATGGCATAATGTTGATTCAGTACATTGCAAAAATTTATCTCCTGTACTTTATATTCAGATCAAATTAAGTTGATTGGTGCACGTCTTAAAGACCAGATTTGTTTGAATTGTTCAGTTTCACTGGTAGCCTGAATTATGAATTTTAGCAACTAGAATTCCAGGCTGATAAAGGCTATCAAAGTGGTCATAAGTTCAATTTTTCACTTTTTTTACTCCCTTAATAAGTATTACTGTATATAATGGTGCACTTGAGTGCCTCTTTTTCCGGTTTATCATTTTCTATTCTGATTTTCTTGATGACTGTTCTTTGCTGGTTCATTGTGGTTCAACCTGTCCTATGATGCATCCAGTGGAGACGAAACTAATACATATTCATGCTATATCTTACCACATTGTATGTCATATTTGAAGTTATATCCAAAAATAGAGGTATCTGATAGCTACTTTCTTGGTAGTTCTGCATAATTGTTTCCTTCGTTCCTTTATTTGATGGATCCTGGTGTGCTTTCCTCTTGCTTAATACTGATATCTGCTGACTCTAATTCCCATGTTTTGCATCTTTTTCATCATATTCTGTGTCTTGACCACCATAAACACTTTTTCTGTAGTTTCGATTCAACTAGTTTAATAATTTTCTTTGGTGATCTGACCTTGGGCACAAACTATGAGTTATTTGCTTCCGTCTAAACTAACAGAATAGCCTTTGTACTTGAACCTATTTTTTTTCCTCGTGAGCTCTATTCCTAGTGAGAAGAGTTCCATAGATCACTTCCCGCATGAAAGAGGAGTAATCTTTGTCAAACAGTTTCACAGATCGCAGGCAGGCTGAGAGGGAAGTCTAGCTAGTTTTATTGAGCTCCTGACCTTTTGACTCACCTGATCTTGAGAGTACTTTAAATGTTATTTCAGCGTCTCTTTTTTGCTGTACTTTTTCATTATGTCTCGAGACATATTTCATAGGACCCTAGGAAGTTAGAGATGTTTTGAGGAATCAGCAGTGTTACTCAAGTTAGCCTTAATATCCTGATCTGATTGAATTAGCTTTGAAGCTGGTCTAGTAAACTTAAGCACATTACCTTGAGGAGGTAAAAAAGTACTAGGTAATATCTTCCCATCTTAACCTTTGGTGGGAAGAGTTATCTGATATCCATGCTGGTGGGAGGAAGCAGGTACCTGATGGATTTAGTTGAGGTGCATACAAGCTGGCCCAGACACCACCTTCATCCAAAAAAATAAAAGCACATTACAACACTTATGGACAGTAGGCAATTGATTTTTTTTTACCGATCTTTAATCTTGAGGAAAAGCACATATATTTAGGTATATTTGTCAACTAAAATAATCCCTTATTGAACCAAAAACAAGCTGAGGTAACTGTTGAACACAAAAATGTTAGGCGCTATGCAACTTTGCAACGACAGGTATGATAATGCTTCAAAATAAAATTACACGGTTAATTTATGCACTAAGAAGTGCAACTTTTTCCCTTTGGATTAGAAAAAAATCTATGGTTTCAATATGTGTTTGTTCTTTTTTGATAGGTATCGTTGGATCTTGTAAAAAGCTTATATGCCAAATTTATTGATTGGGACAATGAGATGGTTGATCCAGAAACCGGTACTCCATCCCATGCGACAAAGTAAGAAACATTTTCTTAGTTTTAAGTTTGTCTGCTAACATATTCAGTATTCATTTATTTGTGTTTCTTCTTTTTCTTTTCATGGCAGCACAGCAATTAGTGAAGATTTGGGGCAAGTAGAATATATATTGACTGATAAAACTGGGACACTTACTGAAAACAAGATGATATTTAAAAGATGTTGTATTAGTGGAACTTTCTATGGCAATGAGAATGGAGATGGTTTAAAGGGTAAGGCCTTAGTTATATTTTCCATGAGTTCTCTATTATTGACTTGTGCAATTTCAACTTCTTCCAGCTTTAATAATTTACGTGTCGACAGAGATATAGGTACAGATACAGTGTCTTGATAACTTTGAGTACAACCTGATGTGAACTCAATCACCCCCTTTAATGAGCTTCATATACCAATAAAATGCTTTCAGCTTTCTGATGTTCTTTTTGAGATCCTGCTGTGGTGTTTGAAGGTCCTATAAATTGGAAGAAGACTTGATTTTAGACAATTGTTCAAATGCATTGTGAGCATATACTAATATTGATTGAGATACAAGGTCCTTAGCTTAGGATAATCATAAGAATTATAGATCTACTTGTATATTATTGTACATCCACCTCTATTTATCTTTTTTCCTTGGTTAACTTATAGAGGTGCCTGAAGATAAGCTATATTTCTCTTCTTCTGCTTTCTTCATTGCCTTTCCTTTAAACTCGGTCGCAGTTATTAAAGATTTTAAAGGAAAAGTAGTTACCAATGTTTCTGAAAGCTCCATTTTAAAACCCCCAAAAATATATTTCTGTTAGCATTGGACTTTTAGTTCAGTTTCAGAGTGACCCATGAGTTCTCTACTTTGTTTCTTTTGAAAAAAGTATGGGAAGTGGCTTTGACTGCTTTTCTCACAACTATGCTGCTTTCCTGATGCACAAAAGTTCAGGAAAAGTTTTTTTCAAGCTTTTTCCTTCCTTTCTACACATGCTTGAAATGAAGGAGACTCCTCAAGTGGGTACTTTGCAGATTATCATTGCATGTGTTGCTAAAACAAACATGCAACACCCGTTGAATTCTAAAACTTGGGATTTTAATAGTTGCTTCCTTGTTTTTGAATGATGACTTGGGATAATATTTGTTACTAATTTGTGGAGCCTATGATTTATAAGTTAAAAGGTTTTGTCAGGCAGTTCTCTCAATTTAACCTATCATCTTCTCTGCCATTTGCTTATCTACATCTACTCTTCACATATGATTATTTAACCTTTCGTATCTGAAAAACTTCTCAACCTATATTTGATTGTCACTAGTATACACTTGCATTTCGTATATCTATATAACATTTTTAATTTCATCCGGAAGTTTTTACTGCTCTCTCTTATGTCATGTAAATCTGTTGATCAACACAACTTTAAATTTTTGATCCTGGGAAGGACTGCAATATCTTTTGCATAAAGTGGTCTCTCTTCTATAGCATCATCTTCAATTAATTTGACCTTTCCTTGTCTGATTTTCCTTTTTCTCTGGGTGGAGAACTAATGTGTTCTCCATACCTTTTTCCTTATCAATTGTATATTTTCCTTCTTGTAGAAAAGAAGCATAAACAAACTTTGTCTTCCATGCAGATCCAGAACTGCTTCAAGCTGTTGCCTCTGGTTCTCCAGATGCTATTCGGTTTCTTATAGTCATGGCAATATGTAACACTGTGGTTCCTGTACAAAGGTATATTGTTTTTTCTGAATTTCTCGATGAAGTCATCAAATTTTTAATAATCTAGGATGGCCATTATTGGTGCCTGTCGTCTTTCTGTAGTAGTATTCTGTTTCTGTTGTTATTATTATTATTAATATTATTATTTTTATTAATATTATTATTTTTATTTTTATTTTTATTTTTCCTTTTACTGCCTATAGCAAAGCTGGAGCGGTTTCATACAAGGCACAATCTCAAGATGAGGAAGCACTTGTGCGTGCTGCTGCTCGCTTAAATATGGTCTTCCTTGAGAAGAAAGGGAATATTCTTGGTATGAGTTTGTGACTGAGGAAAGACAGTAATACTATTTACATATTAGATACAATAGTAATATTGTTTTCTCTTGGAACCTTTTCTCAAACACAGATATCAATTTTAATGATTCGCTGGTCCAGTATGAAGTATTGGATACCCTAGAGTTCACTTCTGAGAGAAAAATGATGTCTGTGGTGGTCAGGGACTGTCAAAATGGAAATATCATACTTTTGTCAAAAGGAGCAGATGAGGCTATTCTGCCTCATGCACATGCTGGTGATAATTCCTTACCCAGTAATACCATATTTCATAATTTAGCAGAAGAGAAGTCTGAATCTCTATGAATGTTGATTTTCGTGTGCTGTTAAGGATTACTTGAACAACTTATCTGCAATTTCTTCTCATACAGCACTATAGAATAACAACAGTTACTATGCCTTAGCCTTGAACTAGCTGGAGTCGGCTATATGAATAACAGCCACTTTTCTCTATTTGGACCAGTTCTATGTCAATACTTAATGGGTTGGAGTTCCTTGACACTCTGGCATAGGGTCTCTAAGTATTTATATTAAAAAGACTCTTGCCAAACACCAAATCTTGTGTTAGTTAATCAATCTAAGTGTTAATCCCAACTTATTGGTATCACCCATATAGATCTTTTGCTTCCATTGTAGTCTATCATTTGCTTGCTAAGTCTGCATGAATTCAGAGAGACGGTGGGTCTTTTGACACATTTTTTTTAAAATGTAATTCTAGGAGAGCTTTGAGAGAAAGATCTTGTACATTTGAGAAATAGCCTCTTTTCGCTTATTGGTTTTTTGGTGGCACCCACAAGGTTCCTTATGTCTAGATGATTGGGTGGCATTTATAGAAAACTATGTCTTGTTGTAGAGTTTTCGACTTTTGATATACTTCTGGTATATGGGCACCTCTTTGCGCTTTGTTTAATGAAATTTATTACTTTAGTAAAAAACGTCTCTCATAACGAATATTTAAAATAATTTTTCTGTTTTAATAATCCTTATTGTAAAATGTATAGTGATACTTGACTTTTATCATAATTTGATACTCAAAAGCACTTTTAAAATGATGGGCCGAACAGAATCTGCATACAAATAATGAAAATACTTCTCAATCGAATTGGCCAAACACAAATTGCTTCCCTCCAAAAGTACTTTTTGAAAAGCTATTTTGACAAAACTGCTTCTTCTGTTCTTCAAAGAAGCCTTTTTGGCAGCTCGACCAAACAGGCTTAGTAGATCTCTCTGATAGGTAATGAGATAAGGTACGTGGTGATATAACCTGGAACATTAAGTGCTGATTGACTGTGTAAGTCTGCTGAGGGTTAAAAACACTATCAGGAGGATGGATTGACCTTGATATTGGAGCAATCTCTTTCTTCCAGAAACTGAGTTTGATATTGCAGACTTATCAATTATTAAAGGTTTCTGAGATTTTCTATTTAAGCAAATTGTTGAGTTTCCTTGTAATGGAACATCTGATGGTATTCCAATTGTTTAGGACACACACTTTGCTACCGTTTTACCGTGAGGTGTGGAACTTCCTGCATCTTTAAGATTTGATGTAGACAGCGGAAGTTCTTGTTAATTTAGTTCCATTTATAGGTCAAAAGACCAAGTGATCATGTTAGTTTCTTGGATGGCCTAAAGTTTTGTTTTCATACTGTGCTAGCAAGTAGGTCTTTTTGTGGGAATTTTCGGCTCATTAGGAGTACTGATGAGAAAATTTCAGGATAGAAGGTTTACTGTAGTTTGAGAGTTTTTGATAGCGTTACTCCAGATTTTGACGTATGGGATGTTCCTCTTAGCAATACTCAGTTCAATTGGTGCAGGCTAGGACATTGTCCAGTTGCAAACTTGCTCATTCTTGTTCCTTTCTTCAGTAGAATGAGACGTTTCCTTAATAGTTCAAGAGATCACCCCACACATTTTCTCAGATCATTCTCAATGTTCTCCACTTCCTCAAGTTTTACCGGATCAAGTGGAGAACAACTCCTTTTAGATTTGAAGTATGTGGCTTTTTAACCAGGTTTATTCATCTTTCTGAGAAATGGTTGCAGATGGGTAAACATATGGTGGGGTCTACTCTTTTCAGTTTCAACATATGTGCTTTCCCAATATAACCTAGTTTTCTTCTCTATCTTTACTGTTAAATACATCTTTTTGCTTCAAAAGTTCTTCCTCCTTATTTTTTTATTTTTTGGCTGACAAGAAAAATGGAGACAATTAGTGTGTGCAGAAGTAAATAGCTTTAAAGAGGAGAGGGGGCATTTGAGAAGGATAGTAAATGACGGAGAGTCTTTGACAAGTGATTGAGGGGGGATACTGGAGTGTTGCAGGATAGGTGCAAAGCAAGGTAGATGTGTTAGGTGAATAGTTGTAAAAGAAGATCCCACCTTTACACAAATTGCATCAATGTGGAAATGAGGGTATCACCAGAAGTAAAGCTGTCAGTTTGTGGCCTTTCTACTTTTGGAATTTACTTAATTTCTATTTTAATATTTCAAATTGATTCAGGGGAGAAGAAGTGCGCATAGTTTTTAGTTGTGCATAACAATAGATAGCCCTGAAACTATGGACAATACTTTTGTAGGAGTATTCAACAGGATTTTATTCTTTCATTTTAGTCCCTTACAGTGTTATCAAAGGCGAAAAGCGCAAAAAACCTCTAAGGTCCGTTGGGGCTTTAAGCGCAAAGCGCAAATAAAGCGTGGGCTTTAATGAAAAAAGGCGCAAAGGGACAAAAAAAATACAAATATATATATTTAGTCCAAGACTAATAATTATAAACATGAATGACAAATATATGACCAAAGAAATTGAAAAAAAAAACTATGATAAGGTGAAATATTAATTGTTTAGTGTCACTTCTTCAGAAGAGGCTTATTGGCAAGGAAAAGTTTGCCTTAGAACCTTGATGACGACACTGAAGCGCACATAAAGCTAGGCGAAACGCTCAACACGTTTTGAGCCTCGCTTTAGGCCTTAAGCGCGCTTAAAGCGCGCCTTTGACTACACTGGTCCCTTACTTAACAAAGTTCTGTTTATGCTTTGACAATTGCTTGAACATCTAAGATATGACAAAATGGTGACATTTTTCTTTTTGACAAGGTAATTAACAGTCTATATAAATCATCAAACACAAAATGTTGGAAGCCAAAATGGAGTGTTTACATCAATGGATCCAAACCCAAAAAATATAAACTAGAGACAAACCACCTAAGCCCTATATCATCTCATAAGGACCCTAGGATGTCTAAAGCAGAAATTGGAACATCTATATACTCTGATTTGCACCAATAACAGAACATAAAAATACAGTTCATCTTAATTCTTTGTAAGTAACTACTAGTATCTTCAAAACACCTAGAATTCCTCTCCTTCCAAATTGTCCACCAAATCGCTGCAGGGACAATATTGTCTGGAATGCCCTTTATTGCTACCACTCCATCTGGTTGGTTAGGAGAGTTAAAAACTAGTTTACTTTGCATATTTTCAGTCTCAAGATTGAGGACAAAGGTGCATTGTTTTTGTAAATTCTTTGCTAATGTCTTGCTGCATTGTTCTGAGTATGTATGCTAAATCAATCGAATTTTGTTATGTAATTGCTAGTTTATATTTACTCTTACTCAAAAATATGCAAGTTGTATAATTACTATGTCGCCCTGCTGCTCAACTGTGAATGCTTCTTATATATTGATGAAAACTGAAAAGCATATATATATATCAGGACAGCAAACGCGGATCTTTTCTGAAGCTGTGGAACAATATGCTCAGCTTGGTCTGCGGACGTTATGTTTGGCATGGCGTGATTTGGAAGAAGAAGAATATAATGAATGGTCATTATTGTTTAAAGAGGCTAATAGTTCATTGGTCGATAGAGAGGTGAGAAATCATCTCTATGTTTTATGCCTGCTACATAGATCACCTGTGTTGTGTATCCATTGTGCTCTGGCTATCTGTTGGGTGTTACTGAAATTTTCAGTTGACTGACTGATCTTATCCTTGTATGCCGCAGTGGAGAGTAGCTGAAGTCTGCCAAAGAATAGAGCATGGATTTGAGATTATTGGAGTTGCAGCAATTGAAGATCGATTACAGGTGAGACCGTCTTCTCTAAAAAAATTTAAAAAATTCTTGGTAAGGCTTGCTTTCCATCCTGACACAATTCTTGCATTTTCGCAAAGATGCTCCTTTAGAATTATAATTCATTGTCTTTTGGTCAATGGATTTATAATCTTACTTTTCACTTGTATATATACGCACATATTTGTTCAGGATGCTGTACCTGAAACAATTGAGACACTCAGGAAGGCAGGAATAAACTTTTGGATGCTGACTGGCGACAAACAGAATACGGCAATACAGATTGCACGTTCATGTAATTTTGTTTCTCCTGGTATGCCCTGTTGACTTTTTCTCCTTCTGTTTCTTTTTTTCTTTCTAATTTGTGCTTTCTTGTGCAATGTCTCCAACTCTTTTACTTTGATAGCTCAATGCCTGACTGAGTTTCTAGAAAAAATAAGAGACAGTACTAAAGTTATGCTGAACAAAAGTGGCAGTATGACTTATGAGTCCCTCTTCAGTTGAAGAACTTTAGCTGTTTCCCATGCTTGTGATTCACGAATTCCTCCAATCAACTGTTCGTACTTTAAGCTTTCTGCCAGATGCATTATCATGAAGGATTAGTTTGAGTCCAGGTAAAAGTTTCTGCAGTGGGCTAGGAATCATGGAAAATTATGGGCTCATTTGGATTTTTTAACTAAATGAGCACAAATAGTCTTGTGATGGATATGAAATGGAGGGCTAAATGATCAAAGAAAGGAGGTGGGCTTTGGGTTCAATTCAGGGTGTTGGAGTCCCACATCCGTGGGATAAGAGGTCCTTGGTCTCCTTGTATGGTCTTGGACAACTTTCCCCTCATGAGCTAGCTTTTGGGGTTGAGTTAGGCCCAAGGTCCATTTCTTTAACTTGGTATCATAGTCATGCCCATCTCAATTCATTGTTTACCCGATGTTGAGCTCGTCGTCTTGTATTGTCCACGCTCCATATCTGGTCCTAAGCGTGCCGGGGGTGTTGGAGTCCCACATCGGTGGGATAAGGGGTCCTTGGTCTGCTTATATTGTCCTTGACAGTCCTTCCCTCATGAGCTAGCTTTTGGGGTTGAGTTAGACCCAAAGTCCATTTCTTTTAGGGGATACTTACTCATATGTACAATCCAAACAAACAGTTTACAACTTGCATAGCCCTATCATCATTTACACTTGGAATAGCCAACATATATTTACATTAAATTCTAATAAGCCAAACACCTTTCAATGTTATTTTTTTACCTAGTGTGGGTTACCTCTCCAGTGTGGTTTGTGAGCTATTGCATAGGATCAGGGATTTTACCCTATGCGCACCCAAAGGGTAGCGGCTGCAGGTTTCCGTTGTCATAAAAAAAAAAGAGTTGCAGAGGCTCCGAAAGGACTCCTATTGGACACAGGGGAGGTGTGAAAAAAGTTACATTTGGTAAACTGAAAAGTGGTTACATCCTGGATAAGATTAGGAGGGGTTTAAGGTAAACTATTTGAGGCTCTTCAACAAAGCACTTTCAAGGAAATGGATTGTGGGCAATATTTCTCAAAGGAGAAAAGGATGGTAGGGGGGGTGGATGCGGGCAATGAGGAACACGCTATTTAAAGAACAATTATTGTGGACAAGTATGGGATCAAAGAGAGTTGATGGAGGACAAAGATCATTGCAATGGGTGTGGTTTATGGTGGAACATGGTGACAGGATGGATAGATTTCTATAAAGTGGAAAGTGGTCACATCCTGGATGAGATTTGAGGTTTAAGGAGAGTATTTGAGGTTCTTCAACAAAGTGCTTTTAAGGAATTGGAATGTGGGCAATATTTCTCAAAACAAAGAAGGGGAGATGGATGTGGGCAACGAGGAATAGGCTATTTGAAGAACAATTATTGTGGACAAGTATAGGATCCAAGAGAGTCGACGGAGGACCAAAAACATCACAGTGCCTAATTAGAGTGGTTTATGGTGGAACATAATGACAGGATGGAGAGATTTCTATTATCTACTTTATCACAAGTGACAAGTGTAAGGTCTTTCTGGGAAATAGAGAACATGCGGCGTGAAATGTCATAGCAATTGTTGTCCTTCCATTTTTAGCACTTGAAGCAAAAAACTATGGCTATTGCACAAACGTAGAGGACAAATATAGGTTATGTTTGGGTCGTATTAAGAAGAAAGCTCTAGAATTGGCTGATTGACTTATTCTAAAACACAAGGGGGCGGGACTAAAATAGAGCATCTGGAGTGTAAGTTCAGTATTGTAACATATGAAGTGGAGGGGAAAGTTTAACATTGATACACAAGTCATATACAAGAGAGGAAGTTTCAAGCATCTTGAGTCTGTAGTCCAAGGAAACAGAGAGATTGACGATGATGACACACATTGTATTGGAGTAGGGTGGGTGATATGGAGAGGCTCACATTCGGCATATTGTGTGATAAAAAAATGTGTCACCAATGCTTAAAGGTTAGTTCTATAGAGTGGTGGTTAGACTTACATTGTTCAATGGACGAAGTGTTGGCCAGTCAAGAATACTCATGTTTAAAAGATAAACGTAGCGGAGATGAGGATGCTCACATAAATGTGGACATAGTAGGAGAGATATGATTAGGAATAGAGTGGTACATGACAAGGTAGGAGTGGTCTCCGTGGAGAACAAGATGAGGGAACGAGGTAGAGTTGGTTTGGAAATGTAAGAAGGTGGGAGTGGTCTCTGTGCACCTGTAAGAAGGTATGAGAGATTGGCTATAGCAGGTTTTAGGAGAGAGAGATGTAGGCCGAAGAAGAGGTGATTAGCCAGGAAATGACATATCTTCAACTTATTGAGGACATGCCCCTAGATATGGAGGTATGGAGGTCGACAATTAGGGTAGAAGGGTAATAGGTAGCCAAATGTTGTCATACTTTATCTGCGTGAGGCAGAGGGCTAGTCTCCTTTGCTCATCTTCTCCTTATTTAGTAGTTTTAGTTAGTTTCCACGTAGTATCTTTTTTTTTTCTATTTTTATTACAACTTGTTGCTTTTTGCAATGTTCATCTTGGTATTTTGCTGTCGTTATTTTCTTTTCAATTTTGCTTTGATTTACTTCTTTTGAGGCGAGGGTCTATGGGAAACAACATCTCTTCCTTATAAAGGTATGAGTAAGATCTGCATATATCCTACCCTCCCCAAGCCCCACTTGTGGGACTTCACTGGTATGTTGTTGTTGTTTTGCCATGAAAATACTAAATCCAACTTGAAGTTGTATTTCAATTTTGGAGAAAAGGTCAAAAGCTGTTTTCCAACTAACTTTTCGCTTTTGAAGTTATGTTTTAGTACATTTAGGCATGAACATTATTCCAAATACTTGTTGCAAAAAGTATAACCAAACACAATTCCATATATTACAAATAAAGTGAAAATATTGAAATCTATGGTCAAATGCCTACTAAACCAAATATCGACAACAAATAATCCCTGCAACGAATCCTTGCAGAACTTGTCTCTAAACCTAACGAATTTCACCCTAAACTGACAACTGACATAAATATGTCATATACTGGAAAAAAGATCCATTTGAATAGAACAAAAGATGCAATGCTGAGGACAAGATGGCCTTCTAGTTAAAAAAAAATCAAATGCAACAAGATCATCCTGTCAAGTGTTCTTGTTGCGCAACAGATCCATTAATACCGCAAACCTGCATCCTCAGAAATGCTTTTCAGCTGCATAACAAAAGCAATTGACTAAGATTTCCTTCAAAGGGGTAAAAGAAAATGGATATGCTAAAGCCAGACTAATCCTCTGGATTGTATTCTCTCATATGCCACAATTGTGACAAAAGATGTTTTCTTCTTAAAAATTTGTCAGGAGATGTTTTTATTTTCTGATTGACATGTTTGCAGAACCTAAAGGTCAGCTTCTGCTGATTAATGGGAGAACTGAAGATGAAGTAGGTCAAAGTCTGGAGAGAGTGCTTCTTACAATGAGAATAACCAATGCAGAACCCAAGGTATGTTGAATTGAATGCATGTCTATGTTGGCGAGTGTTCTATTTTGTTAACTTGTAAGACAAATCCTTTTCATTTCCATCAGCACCTATCAACTGCTTAGCTATGACAATAAGTGTTTGCTTGGCTGCCACTTTTATAATCTTCTTTGCTAAAAAGATAAATAGAGATGCCTAAATAATTGCATATTCCAATTTCCAGCCATAATTGCATTTTCAGTTGTTATTTTCTTAGATCTGGAAAATATGAGCTTCTTTTCTTGACCATTGTGCTTGCATTTATGGTGCTTGATGTTGACATAGGATATGCACTTGCTTTGGGGTTTCTGTGTGTCTTTTTACTAGTGGATGAATTAATATATGCATCTTTGATGTCTGCTTTTGGGACTACATAATTTGTAAGGGAAGCTTAATGTTATGAACTTATCAGGCTGTGCTCTAAATTTGGATAACTTGAAAAGGATCTTAATTTGTTAGTGATAGCCTTAAAAATAATTGTGTCTGCCTTAATAAAGCAATGTCTTGAGTGGGTTTAAAATAACATGATCATACACGAAGAAGTTCACAAGGATTGTACATCAATTCTCAATTTGAAGAGTAATGGCTACACTTATGGGGAGATGGAAGTCTTCCCTGCTTTCTGTTTTTGTGACAGACATTATTGCTTAATAAGGAGACTCTAAAATCACAGAAGTGCTTCGTCTCTTTGATTATTTTTTTTGATAACCAAAAATGGATTAAGAATTAATGTGGCAAGATGGCCCTGATCCCAAGACATAGCTGAACAAAGGTGCACACTATTGTATCTTCGGAAATATGTGGATGACTTATTTCAGTAGAGGCACATCTTATCCGTGATTCAGGAGAAACACTACAAAAGGCAGCCCGGTACACTAAGCACTCACTATACCTGGGGCCTGGAGAAGGGCCTGACCATATTTGGTCTATTTTATGAAGTCTTATTTCCACGGATTGAACCTGTCACCTGTTCCAGTTCTTAATTTTTTTCCTCTGTTGATAGCATCCTTTCTGTATGCATACTCTAAGGCACTATCTTGTAAATCTCAGAAATGTACTTTCAGAGAGGGAGGAAACAGAAGAACAAGAAAACTTACTTTCCCTCCAAGATCTCTGAAATAACTCTAACGTTGGAATGGGTGGTACTTTTTCTTTTACATTTTCCTCTTTCATGATACATGACTCTTAGTATTTATATCTGGCAGGATGTTGCTTTTGTTGTGGATGGTTGGGCTCTTGAGATTGTACTTAAGCATTATCGGAAGGCATTCACAGAACTTGCTATATTGTCAAGAACAGCTATATGTTGTCGTGTTACTCCATCCCAAAAGGCACAGGTATTATGTGTGCTAGCAAGATAATTTTTCATATTTAATGCATTATTTTAAGGAGAGTACAATACCATTGTGTTACCTATTTTGAGAACAAGAACTTAATCATGTCCCATCACAGCTCTTTTGTGAACCTCTTGCAAATAAAGTTCAAGCAGTAAAAAAATGCTCATAAGATATAGAAAGTTTTACTTGTCGACATTTAATTTGTCGTGTCACTATATTTTGGTAGTTTTCATGTTTGCTTCAGTTTTTTCTATTTCCTTTTCATAGTTGAAATTTCCTTAGCTCCCAATGTGCAAGTTGAAAGTGCAACTTATCTGATTAAAATGTTTTTACTACTTCAATCTGTTCAATAAGCACCTCAAATTTTTGTTGCTTATCTGCAGATGTGTGCTTGTATTTGCTTAGTCCAAATAAAGTGTCTAAATTCTAGTGCGTGAAAGGTTGTTTTAAGAAACATATTTTGATTGATATAGAATGTGTTTGGGAACTTTTCCGCAGCCCTAACCTTAATAAAATATTTATGTATTTATTATTTTATAATAACCAAAAGCAATCTATTATTTTATTGGAGTACATATCTTTGATAAATTTTGTAAAGTTCTGATGAGGAATCTGGAACGTCAACAACTCTTTTGTACTTGGAACATGAGAAATGAAAAGATGAGGTTGGGAGCTTTTTGTAGTCTGTAAAAAAAGAAGAGATTTGAAAATGAATTGCTTGATTATTTCCTCAAACATGTTAGGATAAATAGTTGTTGAAGAGTCCCACATTGGATGAAAAAGGGATGGGTGGTCTCCTTATATGGTCTTGGACAATTCTCCCCTCTTGAGCTAGCTTTTGGGGTTGAGTTAGGCCCAAGATCTATTTCTTAACATGCTATCAGAACAGAACCCATTCCAATTCTTGTTTACCAATGGTGTACGCCCATATTAAATTGCCCACACTCTAGATGTCTAGCCCCAGGGTGTGAGGTGGAATGTTAAAGAGTTCCACATTGGATGAAAAAGGGATGCTTGGTCTCATTATTTGGTCTTGGGCAATCCTCCTGTCTTGAGCTAGATTTTGGGGTTGAGTTAGGCCCAATATCCATTTCTTAACAATAGTGCTTACAAGTAATTGTAAAAAGGAGGGAAAGTAATCTTAGAAAAGGAAATGAAAGTGATTTCTGTTTCTAATTACACAATTATAAGAACTGAACCTTTCTCATATTTATTTATCAAAAAAAGCCCCTTTCTCATATTTACCGGAATGAACTCTTTCCATATTAATTCCCTAATTCTTAGCACTTCCCCTCAAGTTGGAGCGTAGATGTCGTATGCTCCCAACTTGCCACAAATATACTCAATTCTGGAGCCACAAAATGATTTTGTAAGAATATTTGCCAGTTGATCATTTCAGTTTAGACAATCTCTCACAATGCAACTTGATTCAATCTTTTGTCAAATAAAATGACAATCTAATTCAGCCTCTATATGCTTTGTTCTTTCATGAAAATACTGAATTTGAAGCAATATGCATAACAAATTGATTATATCCTCAAGTATATTGGGATTTGAATAGTGTTTACAAGTAATCCTAACAAGAAAAGGAGGGTAATCCTAAAAAGGAAAGGAATGTAATTTCTATTTTTAATTACACAATTATACAAACTTTAAATGTTTTTCATATTCACAAGGAAATAGCTCTTTCCATATCATTAATTTCCTAATTCTTAACGTAGACTACCGTTTTCACACATTCCACATTACATTTGTTAAAAGATGAAGTTATGGATTTATTAATATTTGTATTAGCTTTTTGAATTTTCAATTTAATAAATATGAATATCACATGAGATTTAAATTCAATAAGATTTGGAGCAACGAGGTTGGTATTGAGAGGTTTGAGTGATTTTTTGTTTTGGGGGGGGGGGGGGGGAGCGACTTGTAGCATTTTTGTTGTACTGTTTGAATGAAAATTGATATGTTGAGGTTCTGTTGTGTTCATTCTTTTTCACTAGCAAAGTCCCAACATGTAGAAAGATTACTACATGAAGTTTTGAAAGGGGAGCTAACTTCTTTGGTTTTGGCTCAAGAGACTAGTTGGAGACAAAAATGAAGGGCGTTGTAATTGAGCTATCAGAAAGTTGTTTCACTGGGTAGCAGTTGCAAACAAGAGGAGTTTGATAGAATCTGTGGAGGTTGGGGTGAGACATAAGAGGGGGAGGAGGAAGTAGAGGGAACAATTGTTCAATTCTATGAACGATTGTTCAAGGAGGAAGGAAAGTGGGGGACAAATTGGGGGTGGGGTGGGGTGGGGTGGGGAGGTGGTGGATTTCTATGAGATTGGAGGGGAAAATAGTGAGTGGTTAGAAAAGTCTATTGAGGAGGAGGATGTACATTGGTGGTAGTGTGTTGTGCGGGGGGCAAGGCTGTAGGTACGGATGACTGACTTTCTTTCAGCACTGCATGATCAAGTATGATGTTTTGAGTACTATTGAGGAATTCTAGGAGAGGGTGAATTTGAAAGAAGCTTCTTCATTGTCATTATTCCTGAGAGGAGGGCGCGACTAGTATCTGGGATTACAGACCCATTAATCTAGTGGGAAGCATCTATAAGATTATTTCTAAGGTGCTTTCTAATAAACTCAAGAGAGTTCTGGATGAGACCGTTTCTTCTTCACAAAATGCCTTTGTCAAAGGAAGACAGATTTTGGATGTAGCTTTGTGGCTAATGAAGTGGTTGACTAGAGGAAGAAACATGGTGTCCAGGGTATCTTGTGCAAGTTGGTTTTTGAGAAGGCTTATGACCACCTAAATTGGAAGATCTTGGATTTCATTTTGTTGAAGATGGGCTTTGGGGAGAGATGATGAAAGTGAGTCAGCTCGAGGTGTTTGAGGCAGGGTGATCCTTTATCCCCAATGCTCTTTATATTGGTAATGGAAGCTTTGAGTAGAATGATGGACAAAACATTTTTAGGAGGATATATCAAGGGGTTCAAAGTTGCGGTTGGTGGTGTGGGTACCACAGTGGTTTCTCACCTCTTGTTTGTGAATGATACTTTGGTGTTCTGTGATGCAGATGAAATCCAACTTGACTTCCTTGGGCAAGTCTTGACTTTGTTCTAGGTGGTGCTAGGGCTTAAAATTAACCTTAGAAAATATGAGATCATACCCATTAGTGCAGTGGATAACATTGTCATTCTTGCCCAAGTTCTGCAATCGGGGTAGGGGTTCACCCTACTACCTACCTTGGGTTGCCTCTAGGTGCTTCCAACAAGGATCTTGGTATCTCAAATCCGGTTATTCAGAGGGTAGAGAAGAGGCTAGTAGGTTGGCAGAAAAGATACTTATTCGAAGAAGGCAAGGCAGTGCTCAATAAAAGCACGTTGTTGAGTATCCCTGCTTATTGTATGTTCCTGTTCAAGGCATCTGACACTGAGATAGTTAAATTGGAAAGGTTGCAAAAAAAAATTCTTTGGGATGCGGCGAATAGGACAAAGGCATTTCACTTAGTTCGTTTGGGAGACCCTGACATCTTCTAAACTCTGTGTGTGTGGGGTGGGGGGTCAAGGACTTGAAGGTTTTTTAATAAAGCACTTTTGAGTAAATGGTTGTGGAGATTCCGGGTGGAGGGAGAATCTTTATGGAAAGAGGTGATTGCGGATAGATATTGTGTAATGGAAGGGGAGTGGAGAACAAATATGATCACAATTCGGGTGTGGTGTGTGGAGGAATATAATGAAGGGGTGGGATCTTTTCTTTGATAACATTACTTTTAAGGTTGGGGATGGGAGTAGAGTTAAATTTTGGGGGCAAAAGTTGTGTGGAGGATTGGTGCTCAAGGATGAATTTTCGGTGTTGTATAGTATCTCTTGTTAGAGGGAGTTGACCGGTCAACAAGTTAGGGGAACACAAAGGAATGAGACTTTTGGGATCTGAGGTTTAGGAGGAATTCCTAGGATTGGGAGGTGACCGAGTTTCAAAGATTGCTAGATTTAATCCAAAAGAAAGGCAAGCCAATTGACAAATCTAATGCCTTGAGATGGGATCTTGGGAATAACAATTCGTTCTCAGTTAAGTCCTATGAGAAGCTCCTAGTTAGGACAAAGGTCAGCTTTCTTCATGCCTCGATCTGGATTCCTAAGGTACCGAGGAAAGTATGCTTTTTCGCATGACTAGCTACTAAAGGGGTGATTTTGACAACAGAGAATCTTAGGAAACGAAAGGTGATTTTTTAGAGCTGGTGTTTCCTTTGTAAGGAGACTGGTGAGGATGTGGACCCTATTCTATTACATTGCAAATTACCCTCGAGGTTATGGCAGGATATATTTAGATGGTTTGACGTTTCTTGGGTAATGCCAAGATCCCTGAGAGAGTTGATGTTGAGATGGAAAAATGGAGCTAGGAGAATAAAACACAAGGCTTGGAATGTCACTCCTCTTGCCTTAATGTGGGTCGTTTGGAAAGAGAGGTAGGTATAAGAATGATTTTGAAGGGGTGGAGATGAGCTTTGCTCACTTGAGTAGTCGTCTTCGATCCCCTATTTTCTTCTGGTGCATCCATGTATTTCCTGTTTGTATAGAGGATGGGGTGTCTTTTGGAGAGTACCATATTTTGTAGGTCTCTCCTTTTTGTTATACCACTTGTATACGGCCATGTTGGCCTTGGTATTATTAATGAAACATTTTACTCGAGAAAAAATGATGTTGTAGCAGAATATTTTCCCATTACATGTATACTCTAATGAGATAAAATGGACAACTTTTTGGAGTGAGATCAAAGTGTTGGAAGCAGAACAGTTAGTTGGGAAAGAAAACTTGTTAGTAACTACTACGAATATAGTAGGAGTTGGTGTGTTTTTGTATTTCACGATGGCTTTTTCGAACAGATTGATTTTTCTTGTATAGTCGGGTCAATTTTTCCTAAGTTTGCAGTTCAAACGTTTAAAAAGAAGCTTGAAATCTCCTGAGCAAACATACATTAGTTTGAATCTAGGGAAGTCATTTTTTATAGTCAAAGGTTTTTGTGCTCGTAACTTTGGGATATGGTCTTTGCATAGTAGAATGCTCATCTTGTTGATGCCTATAGTTCGTAAAAGTACAACTTGTGAGTGTATAGATCTCAACCACATTTTATTACTTTCAGCTGGTAGAGCTACTTAAATCGTGTGAATATCGGACACTGGCAATAGGGGATGGCGGAAATGACGTGAGGATGATCCAACAAGCTGATATTGGAGTTGGTATAAGTGGGAGAGAAGGACTGCAGGCAGCAAGAGCAGCTGATTACAGTATTGGAAGTGAGTTCTTGAATACTCTTCGTTTTTTTACATTATGTTTTAGTTACAAACATTGTATTAGCTGCTTCTTAGTTTACCTCACATTTGTCCTCTGTTTCAAAAGAATGTCAAGAATATGGAATAGGTAGCAGAAATAGGTGGTAGTGTAGTTTAGTGCCGTAAAACTTAACAAGGATCAGAGGTGATGACCAATTGATAATTATTTTGTAAGCAGTGTTGGACCCAGGGGTTTGAACAAGTGGGTTAGACACATAGCAAGAGTCTTACCACAACAAGAGAGAGGTGAGAGGCCGTCCGAGCGGTAGAGTCGCAAAATGCCTAGTTTGAGGCTTTTTTTTTTGGGTGGGGGGTGTTGAAAAAGCTAAAAAGCGTTGTTTGATGAGCCTTCTTAGTATAAGATAGTTGGTTAGGCAAAGGCTCAGCAAGCCAATGGTGCTTAGTTCGTCTTTTCGATGATCAACCACACTGGAACTGAGACATGGCCCGGACTCCTAAGGGGGAAAGGTATGCATTCTCTTCCTTTTTATACATATACAAGTGAATAGTAGCTTTTCAAGAAAGATTGTTGGCATGCCTCCCATAAGAAGTAGAATTAAAAAACCTATGAGACCCCCTTGTTCTAATCTTTTTCCTAAAGAGCAATCAATTACTATACTAGTGCATGCAAACTGAAATCTTAGAGAACCTTGATCCTATTGGTCTCCTTATCAATCGGTTTCAAAATCCTTCATTATCGGCATAAGCCTTATCTAATCAACCCCAAAATGACAACAAGTGCTAGTTCAAAACCTCGGCACTGAGCACATGAGTTCTTTTTCAATTATGCAAGGTGTGAAAGTCAATCAAAGTGAAAATGATTTAGATATTTCATGTTGCACCAAAAAGCTAAAGATTGAAAATAATTAAATCATGAATATCTTCTACTTTTTCCTTCAGACCATTCATTCTTCCTTTCCTACCAAATTGTCCATAATATGCTCAAAGAAACAAAGTTCCATAGTACTGGGAGCTGCTTCTTCTTAATCTGTCATCCAGATAGTAAAAGCCTCCTCAAGCTGTTTGTCATGCCCCTTCCACTCCAGAAAGGTTAAAACATGCACCATATTTGTCAAGGTTCAAGGCAATGCAAAAACTGTTGAGGCCTTTAATGTCTTTTCAAACATGTAGAATCTACTGGACGTGGGCTCCTTTGCTGTGGCTTTTCCTGTGTAAGACACACTGCATGCATGACAAGACATAAAAGTTGGCTGCTTTTGTAATAAGTCCTGCCAGTTGCGATATCTATGATAAAGGAGGACTTATTACAAATGCAGCCAACTTTTTCTGTCTTCTAATAAGTGTCTGATTGTGAGAAGAGCTCTTTCATCCCTTAACTTGCCGACTAGCTGATCTAATCTATCTAGCTCCAAGTCATGGAAGTTCATTTTGAATTTAAGGTCCCATTTTGTTGTCTACTCGTACTCAGAGACGGTAGGATCAGTGCATGCAGCAAGACAATGAAGAATAGGGAAAACATCTAACAGACATTTTGCACTTGTTAACAAC
The DNA here is from genome assembly GCF_947179165.1 of Solanum dulcamara. Classification (NCBI taxonomy): domain Eukaryota; kingdom Viridiplantae; phylum Streptophyta; class Magnoliopsida; order Solanales; family Solanaceae; genus Solanum; species Solanum dulcamara. The sequence continues at coordinate 18,813,846 of NC_077245.1, read as the reverse complement.
ATATCCAGTGAAATCCCACTAAGTGGGGTCTGGGGAGGGTAGTGTCTACACAGACCTTATCACTATCTCGAATTCTCCTAAAAATAGGATTTTTATTCCAAGTTTGTGATTCAGTTTTTTTAAAATTTAAAATTTGACCCATAAAGTTTATATTTTTCAAAAAAGACCATAATTTTAAATTTTGGAAAAAAAAAACATGCTAGATGTGAAGAGATTGTCCGTACCATTTGGAAAGATTATATTAAAGAATAGTTAGTTACTACTATTGTTAATTTATTGGACCAGTGATTCTTTGTAAAATTATGTGTATTTTGAAAATTTGTAATAGCATGTAATTCCAAACATTTATTTATAAAAAAGACATGAAGGTTTGCAATTTATTATGTGGTGCCTTAGGATATTCCAATACCATTTTTCTGAACTATGGTTTGCTCATTTCGAAAGATCGTATAAGAGTTGAGGAGGTTTGATAGTTTTCACAAATTTTGGGGTTTTCATGTTTATTAGAAAAAGAACTTTTGAGATCCAAATTGCATGTCCAAACAAAATTTTAACTTCAAACCAACCCGATTTAAAATTAATGACTTCAAATCATGGCCAAGTCAGATTTATATGCCTCTCGAAATTATTGTGATTTCTGGTACTATATATATATATATATAGTTGGTCTCCACTTACTTGGGATTGTATAGTTGTTGTTGTGGTGTTGAAAGGTTTAATTTACATCTTTTTTTATGGTTTCTATTTCAATAAAAACATTTAATTGACTGTTAAGAGTATAATTTTGAGCATTATATTTTAATATTCATTTTAAAATTGTAAGAACTCCTTTTATAAATCAAGATATTGGTATGTTTGACTTGTTGGAATTGGTGAAAAATGTCTTAAAATGCAAGTAACATCTGTGGATATCTAGGGGAATTAGTCAGGTAACATTAGTAGATTAATAAATTATCATTCAAGTCAATGTTGGAGATTGATACTTATTCAACATGTTAAAGTAGTTAAGGCGATCAGAAAGATATTTGGAAACACCTATCTCTCTCTTGTCATCCGAGTTTTATATTATCTCGTGAGAAGTATTTGCTGTCATGTGTATTGGTTCCTGCGTGTCTCCCTTTTCCTTATCTCAGCGACCCTTTAAACTCAATGCTGATGTACTGCTCTTTGATGTACATATGTTTACCTGTTTGTTTTTGCATTTACATTTGATTGTATAAGACAATCTCAACTTGTATCGTTAATTTTAGTGGTGCTGTTCTATCTCAGGATTATTCAGTATTCTCCATTTTACTGCAATATTTCCTGTATTTATTAGATTTATAATATATATAAACTCCTGCTAAAATTCATCTGCCTTTTAGTTGGGTAAATACTAAAACAAGAAGGGCATTTGTAGCATTGATATTGTGGCATTCACCAAACTCCGTATCTTTTAATGTGTGCTTCTCCTGGCGTGCAGAATTCAGGTTCTTGAAACGACTGATACTTGTCCATGGCCGTTACTCTTATAATAGGACAGCATTTCTTTCCCAATATTCCTTCTACAAATCCCTGCTAATATGCTTCATCCAGATTTTGTAAGTGCTAGACTGTCTTTTGTTGAGTGCCCTTTTTTTAAGATAAATTGCCTTCACCAAAGGCATATAGCCTTGTTGATTGCCTCTCCACAGCTTTGATTACTCATCTTGTACTAACATTATCATACATACCAGCTTCTCATTCATTTCAGGTGTTTCTGGAACAAGCCTTTTCAATTCTGTTAGTTTGATGGCTTATAATGTTTTCTACACAAGTGTTCCTGTTCTAGTCAGTGTCCTTGACAAAGATCTCAGTGAAAGAACAGTAATGCAGCATCCACAAATACTGTTCTATTGCCAAGCAGGAAGGTTTGAGATTCGTGCTCATTGAGTCTTCTGTATCTTAGTACTCTGCTTGCTTTTCATCTATTTCAAAAGTCGCAGTAGGATTATAGCTTTAATTTGGTGGAACTTAGTTTGATTGGATTGCTGCTTTATATTAAACCCAAAACTCCTGGTAGATGGCCAGTGGCCCACACAAACGAAAGGATCGATTACGGTTTTCATACGATCATAAAGATAGAGTAAAATTCTGAACAAAGTTCTTTTGTAGCACTCGCCCGTCTTTTAGTTTTTCTGAAATTGAGTGAAAAAATAAAAAAAAATTATTGATTTAATTTTCATGTTATTTGATATGGTACTAACCTCACTGTTTTGTTTGACTCAAATTTTAACAGGCTTCTTAATCCTAGCACATTTGCTGGATGGTTTGGCCGGTCTCTCTTTCATGTGAGTGCTTTTTGGTTCAAATTTCTAATGTCATTTAGCAGATTCCTTAGAACTGCACATCTATTCTTTTCTAGCATTGGATTTGCAGTCTCGGAAGATTTCGCTTAATTGTCATCTGGTTCTAGTAGTCTATGGTAAACCTAGTTTTAATATAGCCATAATGATTGGAGGTGCTTTTTCAGGCTATTGTTGTCTTTGTCATCACCATACATGCATATGCTTTTGAGAAAAGTGAGATGGAAGAAGCATCCATGGTGGCACTTTCCGGATGTATTTGGTTGCAGGCATTTGTTGTAGCACTGGAAACAAAGTAAGTTTCTATGTTCTAAATTTCACTACCTTATCCACAGATTCTAGCCCCCAGAGCTTGAGTAGGAAAGAGGATACTGGCTGTCACGGGTTGACAGATAAGTGAGAAAGAATCCTTCATAAAAGTTTGGAATTTAATTGGTCCTTGGTTTCTGGCTGGTTTTCAAGCCCATGTCAGCACCCTAGGGTTATGTTTGAAAACCTCACTTTCTTCCCAATAAAAAGAACTACATAGTAAGTGACACAAAGAAAAGGGGAAAACGTTTTACCATCATCGTTGCTACCCTACGTTTCGTGGTTGTGTCGACCTCTGGAAGCTCTCTGTCTGACTTCTATGTCCTATACTATCTTCTTTTGAACTCTTACAAGGAGAGAGCAAGTACACCAACAGGTTAGGCATCGTGATGTTGTGTTGGAAGAGAGAGGTCTAGGATTGGAGCAGTATGGGAAGTTTTTGATGCTGGTTTTTGCGACGTAACTGCCCAAGTTATGCAACCTTTACAACGTTACAAAGAACTTCAAGACATTATAGCTATCCTTGGATTGGAAAAATTATCCGAAGAGGATCGTTTACTCGTAGCAAGAGTGCGAAAAAATTGAGGAAATAAGAGAAGAGGTTTATGGGTGACTTAGATGATTTGATGCATACCAGCACACCTATTTATAGGTGCTAGGCACAATACTCATAATGTTAATTTAATGTGGGATTATATTTTACTTAAGAACGTGACATTTCGAATATTTTAACTCTTAGCGCTTTAACATGTTGTATACATAGTGTTAAGACATATTTCCTCTATCCCAATTATGTGACAATTAGCCTGTTTGGATTGACTTATTTTTAAGCAGTTTATAAGTTGAAAAAAAAGTAGGTGTAGACCAACTTTTTTTTTTGACTTATAAGCTGTTTTTAACTTATAAACTGCTTAAAATAAGTTCATCAAAATAAACCCAACTATTTATTGGGGCTTATTTTAAGCACAAAATGACTTTAAGTTGGCCAGTCAAACACTCAAAAAAAAGGTGAAAACAGCTTATAAGCAGCTTATAAGTCAATCCAAACGGCCTCAATGTTTGATTGGTTATAGAGTTTAAGAAATTACAAAAAACTTAACAAAATATATGCAAAGTAGCAAAAGTATCCTTTCAAATGAGTGGCGTGAGAGTTCCATGTGTCTTTTTAATTTAAATGAGTGGTGGTGAGGGTTCCAACAAGTCATATCATGAAGGATAAAATGGGGATGTTAAGACTAGGTAGTTTTCTAAAAATAAGGTGTCATTCTTTTGGGACAGACTAAAAAGAAAATATCACATAAAACGAGGAATAGTAGTTAAGATAAGTGTACCCTCTCTTAAAGCTCAAGTTTTTAAACGAACACTATTCAACACGGTATTAGAGATACTAGAGGTCTTGGGTCCAAGATACCCTTATCAAAAAGAATTTTTCACATGTTTGATTTATGAAAAAGAACTAGATCCACAAATGAGAAAGTGTGTCATACAGTGTTATCAAAAGCAAAAGGCGCAAAAAAGCTCTAAGGTCCGCTTGGTCTTTAAGCACAAATAAAGTGTGGCCTTTAATGAAGAAAGGCACAAATGGAAAAAACATACAAATTATATGTTTAGTCCAAGACTAATAACTATAAACATGACTAACAAATATATGGACAAAGAAATTGATTTTTTACTATAAAGTGAAATATTAATTGTTTAGTGTGGTGTCTCCAGGAAACACTCATTAACAAGGAAAAGCTTGTCTCAGAGCCTTGATGACGACACTGAAGCGCACATTTAGCGAGGTGAAGCGCTCAACGTATTTTGAGCCTCGCTTCAGAGCTTAAGTGCACTTTAAGCATGCCTTTGACAACACTAGTGTCATGGTTAAATAAATATTATGTGTACCCTCTCTAGCAGCTTACGCTTTTAAATGAGCTAGTCATACAACTGAATCTATAGAAGAGTAGTCAAAAGAGAAAAGCCTACAAAAAGGCCAAAATTTGTTGAGGCTTTAAGCATCAAAACACAATTGAAGTGTTGACTATTGTAAAGCAAAGCACCAATTGAGGAAAAATAAAAAATGGAAAATGCATTACATGAAAATGTAACTATGAGTCTAATTAATTTCAAAGACTATTTTAAATTTCTAGTATAGATAAAAAGATATTTTTATAAGTTTTTGGGCGCTAATTTGCTTTTGAGGAATATCTAATTTCTTGTTGCGAATCACTAAAAGTTCAGTCATGACATTTTCTTAACAACTACTATATCACTTTGTCAATAATATTTATTGTCTATTATCGTGGTTTTAAAGACAGAGCTCATCAGTGAAGATGTGCATGTCTTAGGACCTTGATGCCTACACCAAAGCGGCAACTAAGCAAGCAAAGAACACAATCTGGGATTCATCAAGTTTCAGGGCTTAAATGTACTAAAAGAAAACTTTTGACAACACTGACACAGAGAAAGTAGATAGTCCCCGGAATGGTTTTCGGTAAGCATGCTGGAAAGTCACTGGGAAGGTTTTGATTGTAGAAACTTGTTGGAAAAGTTTTTGTTTCCTGATCTCACTGAAAATGTTTCAGCTGTTAGATCATGTGGGACAAATTTCTAGTTGACAAATATTTTCGAAATATTGGTGTGGAGGACCTACATTAGGGTAGAAGGCTAGTACATAGTCTCGTTATTCCTCCTTATTAGTAGGCGCATTAGCGCACTATAATTTCTTGTGCTCTGCTTTCTCTTGTTATCTATTACTTTCTGTACTTTGATTACTCTATTTTATCTGTGTGTTCTCGTTATTTGCTTTCCCATATCGCTTTGAACTTCTTAGCCTTATCTAACCTCTCTTATGCTTTTATTGAGCCGAGGGTCTTTCGGAAACAGCCGTCCTACCTTGGTAGGAGTAAGGTGTGCGTACACTTTACCCTCCCCAGACCCCACGTTGTGGGATTTCACTGGGTTGTTGTTGGCTGGGAAAATGCTGGTGCTTTTGTAATAGTTATCCAAGAGAGGTATGGTGCCACTGGAGAAGAAACACGAGAAAAAGGTGTGGTTATGGCGATACATAGGAACTAAGAGTACTTGAATTAAGAAAAAGACATGAAGGAAAACCATGTCAATCCAATTTCAGAAACCATTCTAAATTTCTGCTGCAGAGGCAAAGATACGGTTTTTAGTTTCAGAGTGGGATTTTCTAAATTTCAAACTTGTAATTCCTAATAGCTAATATAAGTGTCCATAGTGTATTGACTGTGGTGACAATTTCTAGTTTAGTTCTATTCAAGATAGAGCACCACTTAAGCAAGGTGGATCACTCATTACCTACACTGCACGTAGTCTCTCAGCTTAATATTCCTCAAAGCATGCCCTTAACAATACTGATGGTGATTTGGATGGAAAGGGGAAAGGGTGAAGCTGGTGGGTGTGGCCAAAGATTGGGGTGGCAAAGATAGAGACTGATTGTCTAAGTATCATTGTTCTTTTTGCTATAATTGTTACATTACTATTTTGATGAGTCCTCTTGAAGGGTCGTCTCTTTTCCTTTTTTCTTGTGGTCTATTGTTTCCTCTTTCTCCAACTTTGCCTCTAGAAATTATTAGGATAGTCATGTGAGGCTAATTTTTTATTGGAAAGTATGCTGAATTGGTTGGTGGTGAGTGTAAGGACTAACTTCATAAAATAAGGATCCAATTAGCACAATTTAGGGACCAGATCGCAACAACAGTCCTACATTTGAGACCCTAAATATGATTTTTCTAAACTCAAAATGAAGTTTTATCTGTGAAGGAAAAAGTTTGGCCGATAACCAGTGAAAGCAGAAGTGGGTACATTTCTTGATAGTATCATTTTCACCTCCCCAGTGAGTTACTATATAAATCTTTATTTAGTTGGACAACACCTATGTGTATTAGTGCTTGCAATGCATGGTAGTATGCAATATTGGTCTTAAATCTCTAGGGAACTAACTTTGCCTCAATGTTTACAGTTCTTTCACAATATTGCAACACATTGCCATATGGGGAAATCTTGTTGCTTTTTATGTCATCAATTGGATTGTCAGTGCCTTCCCATCCTCTGGCCTGTATACAATAATGTTTCGCTTATGTAGACAGCCGTCATACTGGATTACTATATTTGTAAGTTAACTTTTTCTATCTTCTTTTTTCATGTAGTGTTCAAATCCTTTATTGGTATCACGATGTTTCCAAAGTGATTATCTATTGTCTACAGTTCAAAAGGTTTTTTTTTTCCAAGTAATTCAGAAATTATTTAACTCTATGGTTCATACTTCTGAATTTGAAGCTCTAAAGATTGGGTTTTACTTTTATAACCATGATGAGTATGCTTAACAAAAACACAGTCAGAGTCGAGATAATGCTTCAGAATTGAGTCCATCCAGTTTTTTTATTGTAGAATGTGGCTGGGCAGAAAGTTTTAGGAGATGACTTACTATTACTCCAGCAGTTAGAAGAAATATTTGTAGTTGGGTACTTTGTTTGATTGGAGAAACATTACCTAAGAGTTGATTTCAAATTGTTGCATGAACAAGTTCTTTAACACTTCAAAATGTAATGAATAGGCTAAGTTTAAAATAATCTAGTATGTCTGAAAAGAATGTGTCATGTTACTTGGGACAGGTGCAGTTAGCCTTCAGATTGTTCTGGCATGATATCATTCTATTCATCATCTTTCCTTGTTGATCCAAAAATATGTTAGTATAAGCATTTCACGAATAGCGATGCTGTGATTTTGTAAATCTTTGTTTAAATATCGATCCGTTGTAGTAGATCACCAATGCTAGAAAGTGTAATAGCTTCTGAAAGTCAATTCTCCTGCAAATTGATTACAAATTGACTGAAAAGTATTCTATAATCTACTCATTTCTATATGCCAAAGGTTATAAGGTGCTTCTAATTGTTATATGAAATGCTTTGTTACATCTAATTAGATGGAATGCTCCTTTTAAGCAATTATTTTACCGGAGGAAAGTAGTTTTGTTATTCCATCTTTTAGTGAATCATACTACAACAGAACTTATTCTGGCTTACCTTCCCATTTCAGATCATTGTTGCAGCTGGCATGGGTCCAGTGCTAGCTTTGAAGTACTTCAGGTATACCTACAGATCTAGTAAAATTAACATACTTCAGCAAGCCGAACGTATGGGAGGACCTATATTGTCGCTGGGTAATATAGAGCCTCAATCACGATCTTTGGATAAAGATGTTTCACCTTTATCAATTTCTCAACCCAAGAACCGTACGTCAGTCTACGAACCACTGCTCTCAGATTCTCCTAGTGCTACAAGGCGTTCTTTTGGACCAGGGGCTCCATTTGATTTCTTTCAGTCCCAAGCCCGATTATCATCAAATTATACGAGAAACTGCAAGGACAACTAATATTAACAGTTCATCTGGAAGGACATGTGGAATTATGCATATTACATGTAGAAAAGATACTACACAGAGGACACTAACTGCTGATCCTTTCTTTTCAAATGACCAGCATCTTAATCTATTTTCTGTGTTGCGCGTATTAGAGTTGCATCAAACTGCCAATATCATGATCTGGGGCCACTGTATTTTGGCAGCTTATGCTGTAAAGATCAGGACTTATTACTGTTCCCAGGGTATGAAGATGCAACAGCATAGCACGATATTGATTCTTGTTTGGAGGAAACAGTGAACATTTCACAGATTCTGACACCCCATTTTTAGGGTGATATTAATTTACATAATCTACTCAATTAGAATGGAGTCAGAGAGATCTATCCATCACAGAAATATACCCAGCATCATTTCCACATTTTTGTTTCTTACGGGTTGATGCTATTGACTGGATTTGTAGAATATTAGGGACAGCGATCGGCTGGAAACCTCGATTTTTGGAACGAAGTTCCTGCATATCAATTGCAGTGATGTTTATAAGTCAGATTGGAAATGGTAATGCTGACATAAAGATCTTTCGCAGTTGTTGAAATGTTTTTATCTTTGCATAGATATTCCTTGTGACCTGTGGGTGATCTTTGTGACATTACACTACGTAACTATAATACGGATGGAAATTCAATAAAGACGTAATAACAAGAAATGTTGGATGTTGTATTTGTTTTGTTACCATTTTTTTTCTAGAATAAGTAGTTAATTATGGAAATGCTTCATTTTTTAGTTGCAATAAGAGTTCAATACTTTTATTTATGCCGTTATTTAAAGCTTTATGATAATTGAAATTTATGGGATACTTTCATTTGTTAGAAAGAAGATTGATAGTAGGGTTTTCTTAATTTTTTTGTTTATATAGAGAGTATTATTAGCTACACAGGTAGATATAATAGCTACTACATTCACACGGTAATATTTTACGAAAAAGAACCCATGAGAAAAATTCTATTGAAAGAAAAAGAGGGCACACATCTAATAGTGTGCATTATTGGTTTGTTTCATTAAAAATCTTAGGAAAATTAAAATGGACAGAATTTTAGTTTTAAAAAAAAGTAATGTGTATTCTATTCCCTCTAATGATAACATCACTTTGTATTGCATTTCAATCACGTTTACCAGTTTCATGAGTGTTGAGGTTGACATTACTTTATAGTGAAGAAATTTGCCAAATTATCACTTGAACAAATTTTTTGATTTGGTCTAACAACTCTAGGTAGGGTTGTACAGGGCAAACCGATAAACCGCATCAAATCGACAAATCAAACAAAACTGGAAAAAAAACCCGACTAGTGGTTTGGTTTGACTTGGTTTGGTGTTTGGAAAAAAAACTCAACCATTATAGGGTTGGTTTGGTTTTAACTAAAAAAAAGTCAAACCGAACCCAAACCAACCCGATTATAGATATGCTACTTTTAAATTATATTATACATAAAAATATTTATTAAAATGTAATTTATAAATATTTTTTTAAAATTTTTCATAATTTTTATTTTCTTTCTTACATTTAGATTTGGATTTGAGAAACTCATCTAAATAATATACAAAAAAAGCTCATCTTATAAAGTTATATTATAAAGTTAAAACTTCAAACAGTGTTCTGCCTCCATCTTATATGTTGATATTTTGTATTAGAACTCTTTTTAAGAAGTACTGCTCTGTATTTTTTATTAGATACTATGAAAAATTCGAGAAACCCAAAAAAACCCGAAAAAACCGAAAAACCCGAAAAAACCCGAGAAAAATTGATATCGAAAAACTCGACTTTTATTGATTTGATTTGATTTATAAATTTATTAACCCGACACAAATAATTTGATTTGTAAAAAATCCAAACCGACCCGATCTATGTACACTCCTATCTCTAGGAATAGAATCATAAAAGGTCATAGGTTTGCGAGGGGGTTTGGTTACTTATATATACCTTTTTCTAAGACAAATTCAATTATTTTAACACTATATTATTCACATTGAGCATTCACTCAAATGTTATTTTTTTCTTTTATGTTTACTTGTTTACTCAAAGTTTTATTTTAATAGTATTGATATTATTTTACAATATTGCATACAACAAAATTCGATATACATGTACTTCTGCAAAAGAGAGAGGAAAAAGAGAATGACTTTTTTTTTTATTTCGACAAAAATAAAAGTTCTGAGAAACACAAGATATTTATTTTTAGGGATATTTCTTGTTATATCCCAAAAAAGAAAATTATTAACCATTAGATATTTCATCACTTTCATACCCCTCATTTTTAAATATTTCGCGCATTTGATACCATGGGAGTATATAATATACTCTGATGGTATCAAGTTATACTTTGATAGTATCAAAAAGGAACTGCTTGATAAATTGTTTTGATGGTATCAAAGAGGAACAGGGGAAGATGCACTGACATAAATACACGTTTGATGCCATTAAAGTATATATATACTCTGATGGTATCAAGAAGGAAAAGACAGCGTTTCAGCGAAACTGCTTGATATCATCAGAGTATATTATACTCTGATGGTATCAAGAAGAAACTGATTGGGTAAATATTTTGGATCATGAATCTATTAAGGATAAATAGTTTGGATTAAATCTAATTTGAATAAATAGTTTCACAATTGATCTATTAAATATAATTTTCTTGAAATTATGACTTGCACATGTTAAAGAAAGACATGAACATGATAGCAATACATATAATTTATAGTGCATTCTGATAGCTTTCCATTAATATGTCAGTTTTTTGAGTATTTTTAAAAAAATTAAGAAGGGTGATTTAGTAAAACATACAATATTGTTAGACCTTATTAAAATTCAGCTTCATCAAAAATTCTCATAACCGCTCCCGTCCCATCAACAATTTCACTATACATTGGTCTCTCCACTTATTTTTTTCTATCTTTCATCCAACTCAATCCTTTCGTGACTTTTTCACTCACTATCCTAATATTTTGATTAATAAAATAAAGACTGAATCTTTATCCAATCGTCTTCAATCTTTTCTTTGCTTTGGACAACTTCTATGTATGTTTAAAGCATTTAGGAACTTGATTTCATTATTTCTATTTTATGACTTAATTCTATATATTTTCACTAGTAATTCCTAAATTCAACGCCTTATAAAATCTGCTCGTTTTTATCTATCTTTATTTTTAATTTTGACATATCCATTTAAGTTCTAATCCCGGGGATTTTCAATTCAAGTTCCTAAACTCAAGTTTAGGTTGAACATTTCAAGGAATAGAATCATAAAAAGTCATGGGGTTGGGGGTTGGGGGCAGTTACTTATGCTATTTTCCTAAGACAAATCCGATCATCTTGACAAGCAACATTATATTATTCACATTGAACGTTCACAAACACGTTATTTTTTCTTTTATATGTATTTATTTATTCAAAGTTTTATTTTAATAGTATTGATATTATTTTATCATATTGTAAATAACAAAACTCAATATATATGTGCAATACAAGAGTCGAGATAATTGTACTTTTAAAAAAAGGGATGAAAAAGAAAATGGTTTTTTTTTATAAAAAAAGGAGTCACGAGAAATTAAACACAACATGTTTTAGGAGCTCCCCTTACTATCTGATCTTTCAATTCATCTCTCAAGAGACTTGAAGAAGATGATAAGTTGTATTTTTGGAGCTCTCTGTAACATGGGAGAAGATTGATTTTTCTTTCTTTAATGTAAGGTATTGTAATTTTAATCCCTTGTCAAGATGGTGACGGAGAAATATCATGGTTTTGGCACGGTCTTGACTAGATGTCATATTGTCATCTTTGATGGTGTCTGCCAGACCCATCGATTCTAGGTGTATTTCGGCATCTAGTGCCCATGATGAGTAGTCTTTTTCAAATATATCAAGAGCAATAAATTTAAGTTTAGAGATATTAGACATTTTAAAAAAAATAAATTCTTACCATTTTGTTACCTGTTTAAAATAGCTCAAAGTGATGAAATTTCGTGCTGATAACGTGTTATAAAACAAACAAACTTAGCAATTAATAAAAAAGAGAGACAGTTAAAAAAAAGTTGAGAAAATATCAATAATGACAATTCTTTAAATCAGTGTATGTATTACAATCTACGCAAGGCTATTTATAGCATTAAAAGTTATAAAAATAAGGGAGATAGCTATGACAATTTGCCATTACTCAGTCTCTTAAAGAAAGTGGAACATCTATTACTTTTCTTTCATACACAGAACATTTATTTTTATGACAGATTATGACTTGCACGTGTGAAAGATACTCACGAACATAATAGCAATACACATCATTGACAGTACATTTTGATAGTTTTTATTAATATATAACATTTTTGAGTAATTTTTAGAATTAATGAAAAATGATCAAAACTATCCTTCAACTATTTGAAATAGAGCATATATATTCTTAAATTATATTCTGGCTCAAAAATACCCTTCATGTCATACTATTGGCTCGAAAATACCCTTCAAGTCATACTATTGGCTCACTTCTACCCCTTTATTTGACGGAATAAAATGTGGCATCTCATGTGTATTAATTTATGCCACATAGGATCTTCACATAGGCACCCCACCACATTCCATCAATTAAAATATCCAAACTCACCTATTAAAAGATCCAAACCTATCATTGACTCCCGTAGTTATGGTTTTCTTGACTCTCGCAGTTATCGTTTTCTTGACTCCTGTAGTTATGGCTGCCATAATTAATTTGCAGCAGTTTTTAAATAACTTCCATAACAATTTGCGGCAGTCAAACACCCCTGCTTGTTGGCCTTGCTTTAGGAAGAACACTTCAGCTACTTCTCAAGCATCTACTGATCACGTTGAACGTACGATTATGTTGCTTTGCAGCTCACTCCAAGCCCGACTGCACCCATCTTCTTCCTAGAAAAGCACATGCTTGATCAAGTAGCACATTTGCTTAATTTTCATTTTGAAAAATTAAACCTATCACCCTTTATTAGCTATGTCTACTGAATGAAAACTATAATTTAGCAAATTAAATAGTCAATTAATAGTTTACTTAAAAACTGTTGCAAATTAATTGTGGCAGCTATAACCACGGGAGTCAATGATGGGTTTGGGTCTTTTAATTGATTGGGTGGGGTGGGTGCTTATGTGGAGATCTTAAATGGCGTAAATTAATACACATGGGATGCCACATTTCATTCCGTCAAATGGAGAGGTAGAAGTGAGTCAATAGTATAACGTGAAAGGTATTTTTGAGTCAATAGTGAGTATTTTTGAGCCAGAATATAATTTAAGGATATATATGCTCTATTACAAATAATTAAAAAGTAATTTTGACCTTTTTCCGTAAAATTAATAAGGGTGATTTAATAAAGCAAAGAACATTGTTAGACCCTATAAAATTCAACTTCATCGAATACCCTCATAGCCACTCCTGTCCTATCAATTTCACTATACATTGGTCTCTCCACCTACTTTTCTCATCTTTCACGCAACTCATGGCCGCAACTGTCCCCTCACATGACTTTTTTTCTCATTACCCCAACATTTCAACTAATAAAATAAAGTGTGAATATTTTGTCTTGCCGTCTTTAATCTTCCCTTTGTTTTGCACAATTTTAGTGCATGTCTCAAGCATTTAAAGATGTCAATCTGAGATTTAATTATTCATTGACATCTAATTTTTTATTTTTGTATTTCCTATTTTATGACTTAATTCTAAAGATTTTCACTAGTAATTTCTAGATTTGGCACCATAAAAAATCTACTATTCTTACATATTTTTATTTTCAATTTAGGCATGTCGATTTAAGTTCTAATCTATTTTTCATGGACTTCCAATTCATGTACCTAACCATTTAAATCTTGATACGCCACACAATATTATCCACATTGAACATTCACTAAAATGTTATTTTTTTCTTTCATGTGTACTTATTTATTCAAAGTTTTATTTTAATAGTATTGATACTATTTTAGTATATTGCATATAACAAAATTCGATATACACGTGCAACACAAGTGTCATTCAGGACGTTCTGTCATTGTTGTGTGTCCTTCTCTTTCATCACATCGATGTGGATTGCCTCATGAAACAACAATAGAACTTTTCCAAATATTTGTAATTTGTGGTCTAATAAGACAACGTCTTGCTTCGAAAATAGGAGTTGCTAAGAGTAAATTAAAGAAACAGAGTCGATTGTATGAAAATCCTGCAAGAAGTTATTTAGGGACATCCTGTATTGTCGAATAGATGACCCACACTACATAGATTAAGTATATAGACATTCCAACCCATTTTAGTGAAGGAGCGTGCTATTTGTTTACGTCCATTGGTTTGCAATGGATTCAATGCCGATTTTGATTGAGCTCAAATGGTTGTTCCTGTACCTTGCGATTGTGCAAATTCCTAAAGGATTGGATAAATAATCTAATTTTATTAAGTGATTTATTGTCCTGTGGTCTTTGATCTTTCCTTTGTTTTGCACAATTTTCTATGCATGTCTCAAGAATTTAAAGATGTAAATCTCAGATCTAATCTTTGATTTTATGGTTTCTATTTTATGGATTAATTCTTAAGATTTTCACTTGTAATTTTTAGATTTGGCACCATAAAAAATATGTTATTCTTACCTATCTTTATTTTCAATTTAGGAATGTCGATATAAGTTCTAATCCATTTTTCAGGGATTTCTAATTCAAGTACCTAAGATAAAGATTTGGTTGGGAAGGGGGAGGGGGCTTGGTACTTATGCCTTTTCTCTAAGACTAATCCAATCATTTTAATTAAATCTTGACAAGCAATACTATATTATCCCCATTGAACATTCACTAAAATGTTATTTTTTCTTTGGCGAGTACTTATGTATTCAAATTTTATTTTAATACTGATATTATTTTATGATATTGCATGTAACAAAATTTGATATACATGTGCAACACAAGTGTCGCTCCGGAGGTTTTCTCATTTTCATGGGTCCTTCGCTTTCATTACATCGAGATGGATTGTCTTGTAATATAGCAATAGAACTTTTTTAGACATTTAAAATTTGTGGACTAATTAGATAACATCTTACTTTGAATATAGAAGTTACTTAGAGTAAAATTCAAGAAAAAGAACCAATCGTATGAGAAATCTTTCAAGAAGTTATGCAGGGACATCCTGTCTTTCTGAATAGAGCACCCACGCTACATGAATTAGGCATATCGGCATTCCAATCCATTTTAGTGGAAGGGCATGCTATTATTTTTTTTACATCCTTTAGTTTGCAATTGATTCAATATCGATTTTGATGGAGATCAAATAGTTGTTCGTGTACATTTATCCTTGGGATTACGGATTGTTAAAAAAAATAAAAAAATAATCTACTTTCATTAAGTAATTTATAGTCTTGACATCTTTGATCTTTCCTTTGTTTTCCTTTGTTTTGCACAATCTTCCCGTGTATGTCTCAGCATTTAAGCATGTCTATATGAGATCAAATCTTTGATTTTATTGTTTTATATTTTATGGCTTAATTCTAAAGATTTCTGCAAGTAATTCCTAGATTTGGCAGCATAAAAAATTTGCTGTTCTTACCTATTTTTATTTTCAATTTAGGCATGTTGATTTAATTTCTAATACATTTTTTTATATAGATTTTCAATTCATGTGCCTAAGATGAATATTTGGTTCATTTAAATCTTGACAAGCAATACTATCTTGAACATTCACTAAAATGTTTGTTTTTTCATATACACCTATTTATTCAAAGATTTTTTTAATAGTATTGATATTATTTTATCATATTGCATATAACAAAACTTGATATACACGTGCAAAACCAGTGTCATTCAGGATGTTTTGTCATTGTCGTCGGTCCTTCACTTTAATTACATCGATGTGAATTGTCTCATGAAATTGCAAAAGAACTTTTTACAGATATTTGTTATTCATGGTCTAATTAGACGACATCCTACTTCAAAAATAGGATTTTCTAAGAGTAAAATTCAAGAAACATAGTCGATTGTATATCCTTCAAGAAGTAATGTAGGGACATCATGTATTGCTGAATAGAGCATCCACACTGCATAGATTAGGCATTCCAATTCATTTTAGTAGAGGAAAGCACTATTTATTTACATCCATTAGTTTGCGATGAATTCAATGCCGCTTTTGATGGAGATCAAATGGATGTTTATGTACCTTTATCCTTGAGATTATGGAATTTACGAAAGGATTGGAAAAATAATCTACTTTTATTAATGATTTATTGTCCTGCCATGTTTGATCTTTCCTTTATTTTGCACAATCTTCTATGAATGTTTCAAGAATTTAAGAATGTCAATCTCAGATCTAATCTTTGATCTTTATGTTTTTCTATTTTATTGCTTTATTCTAAAGATTTCCACTAGTAATTTCTAGATTTGGCACCATAAGAAATATGTTATTCTTACCTATCTTTATTTCAATTTAGGCAATTTGATTTAAGTTCTAATCAATTTTTCAGGGATTTCCAATTCAAGTACCTAAGATAAAGATTTAATTGGGGGGAGGGGGTGTTATGTCGGAAAAAGACGGTTTAAAATTAATTTCAACTTTTAGAGAAAAAATCGATTTTAGAAAAAGAAGAGTCTCCACTTAATTTTTTAAAGAAATTAAAAAAACTTAATTGAAAAGACCTTAACAGATTTAAGTCTTAAAAATTAGAGAAAATGGGTAAGGGTTCAAATTTCCACTTTGAGAAGGTGTTAGCACTCAAAATGGCCGCTAACGTGCGGTTATCCTACGATTTGAAACTTATTTGACTAACTTTGAAAAAATTACTTGTAAGTAGTAAAGATAAATATATTTATTTGAGCAATAAATCAACTTGAAATACTTGAGATAATTTATCAAGAAAATGTACTCTATTAAATGACTAAGTAAATGAATTTTAAATATGTTTAAAGAGAATTAGTAGATCTAATGTATTTTAACTAAATTAAAGGCGATTAATACTTTGATTAAATAAGAAAAATCACTTGGGCTATTTAGGGAAAAATTAATTTAGAGAAAGACACTTTAAACTCAATTGATTTGAAAGAACATCAATTTAAAACCTTTAAGAGAAAACTAAAATATCTCTCTCTCTACAATACTCTCCTTTCTCTCTATACTCAAACGCCGACAACACACAGAGCTGCCGGAATGGCCCTAATGCCGCCGGCGGCACTCCGCAGACCACCGGACTTAGTCCAAGAGGAGCGTCTCTCACCCAGGAACAAGACCCAACTGGAATCAACACCTAATTCCATTCGTAGTTCTTCGTATATCGGCTACAACACTGCGACACCTGTAGAGATTTCGAAGGAGCAACTAGCTTGGGCACAAATTGGGCACAAAAAATCATCTTCTGGTCACAAAATAGAAGCAATGGTGAAACTCAGGGTAAAGACGCGGAGTCTGATTCTAAACAAACAGATACACAACAAATCTCAAACGATTTCACACTCCCAATCAGAAAATATGGGGATACCCAAGGTGACTCGGATACTGAGAGTGGTTCTTCTGATAAAGAGTTCTCTAACTCAGATGAGAATTTCTTGAATTTGAAGAGATTCAACACAGGTACACAAAATGTGGAGGACTCGGCGAGCGTATCAACTGGTGCTGGAAATGCCACACAGGAAAGGATCTCGAAACAGTCGAATGTCGACAGTGAAGAAACGACAAGGAGCAATATCCAAATCAATCCAAGTAAGAGTGTATCTATTCCGATTGAACATAAGTCGAAAGAGGTAACCCATTCTGTATAACAAGAGGTTAAGAATAATAAGGAAAATAAGGGTGAAAATGAGTTGAATCCTATCGCTATAGAAACTGATACTCAGGACAACATAGAAAAAAATGATGCATGTAATAACAGTACCAAGATTAATCATAACAATTCAGCATCTAACAAGACTCAACTCCCTCATGACCTTACCAAGCTAACATCCAACTTTGTTAAACACAACCCTCAGTATAAACCAAATATCCAAAATTCAAATGACAAACCTCCCACAAAACCAAAACAGCTACCCCAGTTGCAGAGCTCCAAAATAGATTCTGTCCCAGAACCAAGTCCATTCACAGTTATACAAACTTATGCGACTAGACTAAGAGTTAACCAAAATAGTACTGAAGCGCCTATTAATATTTCACCTCCTGTCTACACCACAAGACAGGGCCTACCAGCTATAATCTATAAAAAGGAAGACTTTTTTGTGAAACTTGCGTCTAGATGTAAGTATACTTTAATAGGAAAATTCACCAATACAATGCCCAAGATAGAGCTTATCAGAAGAAGCTTTATTCAGCAGACTCAACTCACGGGAGGTGTCAAAATTGTACATTTCAATGCAAGACACATTTACATTGATCTTGATAATGAGGAAGATCATATTTCAGTCTGGAATAAACAGAAAATGTATATTGATGGGCAACTTATGCGACTACAATTGTGGACTCCAACCTTCAGGCCAGAGGAGGAAACTCCTATCGTACCAGTTTGGGTTATACTACCAGAACTACCGTGGCATTGTTACAATAAAGAGTTTATAACCACCCTTTTAGACCCGATTGGTAAAACCCTGTACCTGGATGCAGCATCTCTTAAAAAAACTAGAGGTAGTGTTGCAAAAGTAAGGATACAAATGGATATCACCAAGGAAAGGCCTCAACATGTATGGTTAGGAATTGATGAAGAGGATCACAATAAAGGCAGATGGCAAGCTATACAATATGAAGGTTTACCTGAATACTGTTCTTATTGTAAGCATCAAGGACATACTATGACAAGATGTAATGTCAAGAGGAGAGATGAAGAAAGGAAAAAAGCTGAAGAAGCAAGGAATAATAAAACCAGAAAAGAAAATGACAACCAGGTATGTCCCTTAACCACTGTACAAATGCCTGAGAATAATATATCTTTAACTAATGCAGGTACAAAAGAAAATCAAGCTGGGAGACAGAGACAACACCAAAATAGGAACAAAAACAAGGAGGAACAACAAGAATGGCAAATTCAGAAAAAACCAAGACAGAAGGAACAACAAAAGAATGTTCAATCAAAGCAGAATCTAGCAAAGCAAACAGGTATTGACTTATCTCTCCCATCCCCCCAAGTCCCCATTAATGGCTTAGATGCTGATGCAAATGACATAATGGATGACGACTGCAACAAAAAAAAGGAAGGATTCAGGTATTGACTTATCTCTCCCACACCCCCAAGTCCCCATTAATGATTTAGATGCTAACACAAATGACACACTGGATGATGACTACAATACGACAAAAAGGAAGGATTCAGGTATTGACTTATCTCTCCCACACCCCCAAGTCCCGATTATTGGTTTAAATGCTGACACAAATGATACACTTGAGGATGACTGCAATATTACAAAAATGAAGGAGCCAGGTATTGACTTATCTCTCCCACAGCCCCATGGCTCCCCCAATAATTTTAATGTTATGAATGATGTAGCTGTTGTAGTTTATGGAGGTGAGGATAGGGGAATACAGGAGGAACCCACTAACTTGCAGGAAGGGGTTACCAGAGGGAGAGAAAGTACTTTGGTTGACCCTAGGAAAGACATTAGAGCTCCTGCTACCACAGAGGTAACTACTACAACTGTAACCAGAAAGGAGGGGCACAATGAATACTCAAAACAAGAAGAGGACTGCTACACAATGGATAAGGAACCTCCGGATCCGAAAAGGCAAAATGAGAGTCCTCAGGCGTTTAACAACAAGTCTACATTAGCCCTTAGTAAGAAGAAAAGGGATGCGTTGAAGAAGAAAATTATTAAAGAAATGCAATCAGGACAACACAGCTTACATGATGTACTGGTGGTGGAACATGCAGGCATCCATGTGACAGCTTTGCAAATTCAGAAACCGGATAATGGAAAATGTGCCCTTAACAAGGAAATTACTCCACAAGAACTAACAGATGAATACAGAGTCACACATTCTAAGGATGAGAAAGCTCCTGACCAATATGATGAGGTTCAAAAAGAAGAGGAGGAAAGGAGGGCTCTTACTACCAGAGGTCAGCAAGAAAATAGGAAAAAGAAGCAACAAGATAACACAACAAGTTCTGATAATGCTATTTGCAAAAGTGGCATCAAAACAAGGTCCAAATCAAATAAGTCTCAATGATTAATACCATATGTTGGAATGCAAGGAGTATTGATACTCAGGGTTCACTAGATAGACTCCAAAAACTCAAAGACTATCACAAAATATCTATGATGGCAATTCTTGAACCATTCTCAAACCAATCACACCTCAATTCCCATAAAATTCAGCTTAATATGGACAGTGCTATTCATAATTCCAACAACAAAATTTGGCTCTTGTGGAATAAAGATGTAGCATGCTCCATTATAGATCAGGATGAGCAGCAGATTACCTGTGAGATCAAACATGTTACATGGCATATTACCTATCTCACAACCTTTGTTTATGCTAAATGTAAAGATCATTTGAGAAGAGATCTTTGGGATAAACTACTGCTACATTCCAGTGTAGGCAAACCATGGTGTACAATAGGGGATTTTAATGTAATCACTGGCATTGAAGAGAAGCTGGGGGGCATACCCTACAACATGAACAAAAGTTTTGAATTCATAAGTACTATTGAAGCTTGTGGACTCATAGACTTGGGTTTTCATGGTGCAAAGTATACATGGTGTAACAACAGAGATAATGATGCCAGGATTTGGAAGAGACTAGATAGAGCTATGGTAAATGATAAGTGGTTAGACATGATGCCTATGACTACTATTACTCATTTAGCTTCCACTGGATCAGACCATTGCCCTTTATTCATGGAGTGTGCAGAGAGACAGAACAATGGCCCTAAGTATTTTAAGTTTCTACACTGCTGGGTTGATAATGATAGCTTCCTTGATGTAGTGAAAACGTGCTGGGGAAAACCTGCTGCAGGAAATCCTATGAGAAGATTTCAGGAAAAAATGAAAAGAGTGCGAAGCACTCTGAGTAAGTGGTCAAGACAAGAATATGGTGATATTTTCTCTTCCATCACTGATTTTGAGACAAAAGTTAGAGAGGCTGAGGATGCAATAATCAGTGATAACTCCGAAGATAATAGAACCAAGTTGAACTTGATCAATGCCAAATACATCAGGTATCTAAAGATAGAGCAATCCATCCTCAAACAAAAAACTCAACTCCAATGGTTTAAGGAAGGGGATGCCAACTCCAATTACTTCCATGCTATCATTAGAGGGAGAAGGAGAAGACTGTATATTCACAAAATTGAGGATGATCAGGGTAATAGTATTCAGGGAAATGAGGAAATTACCAAGGCTGCATGTCATTACTTTGAAAAGATATTTACTACAGACAACAAGAAAATCAATGAAGATTTCCTTAAGTACATACCTAGAAAGGTCAGTGACAATCAAAACCACATGTTGCAAAGGGTACCTACTAAAGAGGAGTTACAGAAAGTGATTTTCTCTATGAGTGGTACTTCTGCTGTAGGTCCTGATGGGATGAGTGGCAAGTTTTTCCAGGTATGCTGGGACATTATCAGTGAGGACCTTTTGGAGCTGATTCTGTTTTTCTTTAATGGCCATGACATCCCAAAATACGTCTCCCATGCATGTCTGGTTCTACTCCCAAAAGTTGAACATCCTAATAGACTATCTGAATTCAGACCTATATCTCTCAGCAATTTTAGTAGCAAAATAATCTCCAAACTCCTTAGTAGCAGACTGGCTCCCATCCTTCCACATCTTATTTCTGATAATCAGTCTGGATTTGTCCAAGGAAGGAGCATATCTGAGAACATTATGCTGGCTCAAGAAATTATGCATAACATAAACAAACCCAAAATTGGAGATAATGTGGTTATTAAACTTGACATGGCCAAGGCTTATGATAGAGTCTCATGGTCCTTTATCTGTCTTGTCATGAGAAAGATGGGATTTGGGGAAACCTTCATAGACATGGTATGGAGAATAATGTCTAACAATTGGTACTCTGTCATCATAAATGGCAGCAGGCATGTTTTTTTCCACTCAACAAGAGGTCTCAAACAGGGAGACCCACTCTCTCCTGCTCTCTTTGTTCTTGGTGCAGAGGTGCTGACCAGAATGTTAAACAACCTTCAGCAGCACTATCTATACACTGGTTTTCAAATGGAGAAAAGGGGTCCTCAAATTAACCACTTGAGTTTTGCAGATGACATTATTATTTTCACCTCAACTTCCAAGTATTTCCTTCAACTCATCATGAAGACTCTTCAGATGTATGAAGGCATTTCTGGGCAGCTTATTAATAAGGACAAAAGCCAAATCTTAATCCCTACCAATACACCTGATGATATAATGGATAGAGTGGTGACCATCACTGGTTATAAATGCACTCATGGGCCTATGACATACTTGGGATGTCCATTGTATATAGGAAGACAAAGGGTCATATATTTCACTGGTATAGTTTCAAAAGTGATTGCTAAAATTCAAGGGTGGCAGACAAAGATGCTAAGCTATGGGGGGAGAACCACTTTGATCAAATCAGTGCTTCAATCACTTCCTATACATCTGTTATCTGCCATAACCCCTACTAGAACCACTTTGAAACAAATAAAATGCCTTATTGCTGACTTCTTCTGGGGTTAGGATAAGGAGAAAAGGAAGTATCACTGGGCCTCTTAGGAAACCCTTAGCTTACCATATGAGGAGGGAGGTATTGGTGTAAAAAACTTGGAAGATATATGCCTGGCAATGCAATACAAACATTGGTGGTTGTTCAGAACTAAGAGATCTTTATGGGGGGATTTCTTGAGAGCTAAATACTGCCAAAGAGCTCACCCTGTCACAAAAAAGTGGCACACAGGTCAATCTCTCATGTGGAAGAGCATGATGAAGAACAAAGGTGACATAGAACCTCACATTAAGTGGACCTTATGTTCAGGGAACTGCAGTTTCTGGTGGGATGATTGGCTGGGTATTGGCCCTCTAGCCAATCACTATGAATATATTCCAAGATTCAACAACTCCACTGTCTCCATGTTCTTGACAAATGGAAAATGGAATGAAGAGAAAATCAGGCAACAGGCCCCTCAACACATGATACACATAATTCTCAATACTAAAATCATGTACCAACAAAACACATTAGATCAAGCTCAATGGAAGCTGCAATCACATGGAAATTTCACTTGTAAATCAGCTTGGGAAAATGTGAGAAAGAAAAAAAACAAGACATTGATAGATAGGATGACATGGCATACTAACATCCCTTTCAAGGCTTCATTCTTGCTTTGGAGAGCATTGAGACACAAACTGCCAACCAATGATAAACTGATTTCTTTTGGGAGAGAAACTGCAGAGTGCTCATGCTGCTACAGGCCTGGTTTGGACAACATAGATCACATATTTGTCTCTGGAAGCTTTGCTAAACACATCTGGACATATTTCTCCAACTGGGGGGGAATCATGCAGGACCACAACTCCATTAGAGGCATCTTGATGAGATGGTGGACCTACAAACCAAACAATGCTGTACATAAACTCATGTTGCAAGCCCTCCCTATATTTATTTGCTGGAATGTCTGGAAGAACAGGTGTGCAAGTAAATATGGAGGAAAGAAATCTAGTACTACTAGAGTGAAGTTCAATATAATCAAAGAAATATACATGCTTATTACTACAGCTTTTCCATATATCCCATGACCACCAGCTTGGAAGGATCTAATTATTTGGATAGAAAACTGTAAGCATGACATAAAAGTAATCCAGGTTAAATGGCTCAAACCCCCCCTAACATAGTTAAACTTAACACTGATGGGAGTGCCATAGGCAACCCAGGAAAGATAGGAGCAGGAGGCATAGTAAGGGATCATAAGGGTAATCTGATATATGCTTTTGCCTCTCCTTTGGGAGTTGGAACCAATAATCAAGCGAAAGTGCAGGCAACCAGTTTTGGCATTAATTGGTGCATTCAACATGGTTATAATAGAGTAATATTGGAAGTAGATTCTGAACTTGTGATCAAGTGGCTGAATCTGGACATCAAACCACCCTGGAACATTCAAAACTACGTTAATGAACTCCAACAACTGGTCCAACTGCTAGAATTCTTCCAATGCAAACATGTTTTTCGGGAAGCAAATTTTCCAGCTGATACATTATCTAAGTACAGCCATACACTTGATAATACACAACACTTCTACAACCTTCAACAACTTCCACAAGAAACCAAGGGCTACATAAAGCTAGACAAGATAAGAATGGCAAGCTTCAGGAGAAGAAGATTAAAAAGGATAAAACAACCTCCTTGAACATTTTTTATCTCTAATGTTCCTAACTTGGACAAAATCGATATGACAAAATTGGGAAGAGAAAGATGTATCGTATACTTGATCTTCTTCATTTAGCTATGTATAAAATGTAGCTTATTTGAATAGGACTAGTGTAGGTATCTTTCTTGTATTCACATGGAAGGGGAGAGTCTCCCTCTTTTATGGTTTTTCCTAGTCGCATTGTATCGAGAGGAGTCCTCTCATAGGTTTACTGCTTTTCTAGTATTTAGGAAGCACTTTCTATTATCGGGGATGAGTTAGCTGACCTTAGTAGGTTTGCAGACTTATGAACCACCTTAATTCGGAGGTAAGGTTATATCCCCCTCTTTGTATCTTTATATTTTATGTATGATAAGGCTTGGGGGTGCTGATCAACCCCTGACTGTGCACGAGAGGTGGGAGCCTCGTGTAGGGTCCCTTCCAGTAAAAAAAAAAAAACCTTTAAGATAATTTGAAAGAAAATTATATTTGTTGAAATGTCTAAGTAAAAGAAAACACTTAAATGGAATTATTTTTAAATAATAAATTAACAGAAAAAATGGTTTCTCTTTTAGGAGAGTTCAATTAAGTTAAACCAAACTAAATCATCTTCTTCACAAGTATAAATAAACATAAATAAATAAATAAATTATTACAACCCTAATTAAATATAAATGAATAAAGTATGAAAATTTGGCCTAACACTTAGTTTCTGTAAGCTTGGACTAAGTTATTGGGCCACATGCGTTTTGGCCCTTAGGCCCAATTCTATTGTATATCACGGAAGTATATACACTATATATTAGTGTATACAACACTATTTTCATGTATATCGGACTATATATACACCATATACAATATATATTCAGCTCCAACAACCGGTAAATCAACATCCATTTCCATTTTCTTTTTTTGAAGAGGATGACTCAAAAAAAAGGAGATTTGGGCCTCTGTGGCTCAACGTCGACTGCAAATAATGGAGAAAATCCATATTGGACTCGGACGATGGTTCATACAATAAACAAAAAGGATAAAATTAGCAAATGAATATAGAGAAAGCAATTGAGATATGATTCTTATTAATTGAATAAATGATACTTAGACATCTCATTTTAAGTTCAATCACTAGGATCTAAAGAAAATCAATATGAAACTTGCATCTAAGGACCAATTCATGCATAACATTTAATAATACAAATATGAGCTATTGTATATTAACAAATATATATATATATATATATATATATATATATATATATATATATATATATATATATGACATATGCATTATAACTTCACAGTAAATGAATAGGGACAACACAACTCATGATCCAATTACCACTAAATTCAACTTGGTATGGTGAGTACTTGAGGCATAAGAATGAAATATCAAAACACACATATGTATATATGGATAACACTTAAAAGGATCACATATGAACATAATAAGATAACATAATGACTAACAACATGCATATATGTAGAAAAAATATATATAAAAATATATTCAAGTAACTGAAGGACATGGAATTAACCTATACATTATACTAACTCAAATTTTAAAGCAAGATTTAAATCAATTAAGCCATGAAAGTTCCAACTAACTAGTAACTTAAGCATATATTTATTATCTAAATCATTATAAAAGAAGAAAAAAATTGAAAACATGAAAATATATATCGTCAAAGAAAGCTACTTGGGAAAATAATGAACGAAACTAAGAACTTTCACATGTTTGATAAAAATATCACTACATTTCAAGCAAGACAAGAAATTTCTATCATTAATTTAATTAATCATAACACATGCTAACTAAAAAAAAAATTACGAATCAACTAAATAGAAAACATGAAATAATTAAATAAAATAGAACTGAGAAAATATTTTACCTCTTTCCGGGCAGCGACTGAGATGACAAATTTGAAGCTTCTTCACTACCACAAATGGAGTTTCGATGAAAGTTTCAATTCAAAAATAAATAGACTCAAAATCTTTTTGCTATAGGAATACTATTTTTTTAAAAAAAAGAAATGTTGTTTCTATGTTCTTATTAATTTTTTTGTGTAAAATCCAGCTTCTATTTCTCTTCTCTATTTTTTAATTTTGTTTCTGCAGTATTTTTGTTCTTGCCTTTTTTTGTGTGTTCTTGAATTTCTTTTTGGTGTTCTTGATGAAAAATGATTAATGTTGATTAATTCTTTTTTTTTTGATATTGCTATTCCTCCTTTCTTATGAAGAAAATGAAGGGATTTTAAAAAAAGAGTGAGGTTGGTGAGAGTAATAATGAGGTTTTTAAAAATGATGAGTTTGGTGAGGTGAAAAAGGGAAAATGATGAGTTTGGAGGTAGGAGAATAATGATGTTTGGAAATTTTTAAAAAAGGGGGTTTAGGTGGAATTAGGAGGTGGAAAAGAAAAAAAAAGAGGTGGAGTTAATATTGTTTAAGTATAATATATATGTATTGTAGTGAGTTGGTGTTGGACCAACATTATTATAAGAATTGGGTTTAGGTGTATATGTGTTATAGTATGTTGTAGTAGTGTAGATTGTTGTTGTTATTGGGTTTGTAGAGAGTAGGATGACAACATTGGGTTGAGATGACTTTGGACCCAAATTTGGGCTAAAAAATTATTTGAAATTTGGTTAATAATGGAGTGAAAAAATGGTTGAATTTGTAAGGAAAATGACCACACGAAAATTGGTATCTTGGCCAATTAAACTTAACAAAATATCCAAACTGATTTTATTATGAACTCAGCTAAAAATTAGATAAGAAGAATCGACAATAATTAATTAACGAGCCTTTTAATTCTAACAGAATGAATTAATAAACTTAGTTATAAACTAATTAATTCAAAAATATAAGCTACTAATTTATGAAACAATAATTGTTTTTTTTTTATCATTTTTGAATATTTATAGAAATTAATAATTATATATATATCATTAAAAATTATAAGAATGATAAAAATTTCTTTAAAAATACATTTGAAAATATTTTGGTATTTTATAAAACCAATTACTTTACATTATTTAAAATTGAAGAAACTTAATAACTAATATACGTTTATAGAGGGTTAGAATTGGGTGTCAACAGGGGGTACTTATGCTTTTTCTCTATGATTAATCCTATCATTAAACTCTTGACAAGAAACACTATATTATCCATATTGAACATCTACAAAAATGATATTTTTGTCTTTCACATCCTTATCTATTCAAAGTTTTATTTTAATAGTATTGACATTGTTTTACCATATTCGATATAAAAAACTCAATATACATGTGCAACATAAGTATCATTCAGGACGTTCTGTCATTGTCGTGGGTCTTTCAATTTCATTACATTGATGTGAATTGCTTCATGAAATAGCAATAGAATTTTTTCAGATAATTGTAATTCGTGGTCTAATTAGACCACATATTTCTTTGAATATAGGAGTTGTTAAGAGTAAATTCAAGAAAAGAGATGATTGTATGAGAAATCCGTCAAGAATTTATGCAAGGACATCTTGTATTGCTGAATAGAGCACCCACGCTACATAGATTAGGCATATAGGTATTCCAACCCATTTTAGTGGAGACGCGCGCTATTTATCTACATCCTTTAGTTTGCAATGGATTCAATGCCGATTTTGATGGAGATCAAATGGTTGTTCGTGTACCTTTATCTTTGGAATAGTGAAATTTGGGAAAGGAATGAAAAAATAATCTACTTTCATTAAGTGATTTATAGTCTTCCTGCCTTTGATCTTTCCTTTGTTTTGCACAATCTTTTGTGTATGTCTCAAGCATTTAAGGATGTTTATTTGAGATCAAATCTTTCATTTTATTGTCTTCTATTTTATGGCTTAATTCTAAATATTTCTACTAGTAATTCCTATAATTGGCACCATAAAAAATTAGCTATTCTTACCTATTTTTATTTTAAATTTAGGCATGTTGATTTAAGTTCTAATCCATTTTTCAGAGATTTCCAATTCAAGTATAAGATAAAGATTTGGTTGAGGGGTGGGGGTTACTTCTGCTTAAGACTAATCCAATCATTTAAATCTTGACAAGCAACACTATATTATCCACATTGAACATTCACTAAAATGTTATTTTTTCTTTCATGTGTACTTATTTATTTAAAGTTCTATTTTAATAGTATTGATATTATTTTATCATAGTGCATATAAAAAAACTCGATATACACGTGCAACACAAGTGTCATTCAGGACATTCTGTCATTGTCATGCGTCCTTCACTTTTATTACATCGATGTAAATTACCTCGTGAGATAGTAATAGAATTTTTCCAGACATATGTAATTCGTGGTCTAATTAGTCAACATCTTGCTTTGAACATAGGAGTTTCTAAGACTAAAATATAAGAAAAAGAGTCGATTATATGAGAAATCCTTCAAGAAGTTATGTAGGGACATCCTGTATTGATGAATGGAGTACCCACGTTGCATAGATTAGACATTCCAACCCATTTTAGCGGAGGGGAGCACTATTTGTATACATCCATTAGTTTGAAATGGATTCAATGCCAATTTTGATGCCGATCAAATGGTTGTTCATGTACCTTTATCCTTGGGGTCATTGTATTTTGGAAAGAAATGAAAAAATAATCTACTTTCATTTACTGATTTATTGTCCTTCTGTCTTTGATCTTTCCTTTGTTTTGCACAATCTTCTATGTATGTCTCAAGCATTTAAGGATGTCAATTTGAGATCTAATCTTTGATGTTATTGTTTTCTATTTTATGGATTAATTCTAAAGGTTCTCATTAGTAATTATAAAATTTAGCCCCATAAAAAAATATGCTATTCTTACCTATGTTTATGTTCAATTTAGACATGTTGATTTTTGTTGTCATCCATTTTTCAGGAATTTCCAATTTAAGTTACTAAGATAAAATTTGGTTGGGGTGGGGTGGGGCGTTGGTTACTTGTGCTTTTTTCTCTAGGACTAATCCAATTATTTAAATATTGACAAGCAACACTATATTATCCACATTAAACATTCACTAAATACTTTCATGTGCACTTATTAATTCATAAGTTTTATTTTAATACTTTGATATTATTTTATTATATATTATATATAAGAAAACTTGATATGCACATGCAATACAAGTGTCATTTAGTACATTCTATCATTGTTGAGGGTCCTTCACTTTCATTACATCGATGTGGATTGCCTCGTGAAATAAAAATAGATTTTTTCCATACATTTATAATTTGTGATCTAATTAGACAACTTCTTGTTTGGAATATAGGAGTTGCTAAGAGTGAAGTTCAAGAAAAAGAGTTGATTTTATGGGAAATTATTCAAGAAATTATGCAGTGACATCCTGTATTGCTGAATTGTAATGACTTGTCTCCCGTCGTTAGGAATAGGCCAATGGGGAAGGATTTCAGGATAGAAAAACTTCGGGTAGTAACTTCAGAAAAACTTAGCTTAAGCCAGACTTGGACGAATTCTGAGCCAGGTGAAGTCTAGGGTGATCATGTGAATGATGGGAGGTCAAACCTCTAATTTTATTGGATAGGCTGATAGTCAGGATGATACGGGGTATTTACGGCTTTCCCGAATCGCATTCGGGCGAGTAAAACTCCCGAAATTGAAGTTGGCGTGAAGGGTATATTTTAATATGTCTTTGGAAGGGGGTGTGTTTTGAAATGAATGCTTGGAGAAAAAAATCTGAGTTCACTGTTTCCGCATATCCTATCAGAGCGGGATTATTCCCGCTAGAGCGAGATGGGTCCCGTCAGAATGGAATAGTCGCGACTTAAATCATGACAAAATCCAGAAATGGTCTTTTTCTGCAAAATTAATTTCTTGGACTTTGAGAGGCTACCTAGGGCAAATTCTATCAAGTTTCCATGGATTTCCATGCTTAAGGTAAGGATTTTACTCCCTAAATTCATATTTTATTACCTAGAATCTAGAACGTATGGTGGGTAATCATTGGGGGAGGGTTTGAATTGAAAACCTATGGTGGAAAATAGCCCTAGGGTGAGGTTAGGATCATGAGTTTGGCCTAGGGTGTGAATTGTGTTATATTTATGATAGTTAGGTCATTGTGTTGATCTTTTATATGTATTTATTATTTTCTAGACTAAGAACGAGAAGAACGATCCCTGAAAGAGAAGACTCTTGCATTGTAAGGTTGTTGAAGCGTGAATTTGAGATAGGTAATGGTCTAGTTTCCCGTATGTGTTTCATATACTTTTTAAATTGCTTCATGATATGCATATGTGTATATGAATGGGGAAACATGCTAGGTTATGTGTGAAATAATTACTTGTTGACCTATTTTGTGAACATGTTCTTGGTGATATAAATACTGTAAATACTGAATGTATTTGTGATTGTGGTATTCTTGGATCAGGTGTCATGTTCCGACACATATTTGGATTGGGTGTCACCTTTCGACAAGATATATTTCAATTGGGTGTCACGTTCCGACACATATTTGGATCGGGTATCACGTTACGAGATAAATTGGATTGTTTGTAGGTCCCTTGAGAGGACCTTGATATTGGGTACATTTATGTGCCCAATAGAAACTAAAACCCACAAAACATTGTCAAGTTGAGAACAAATTCCTAAAGTTTAGTTCATATTTTTCATATTTTGTATTATTATAACCAACCAACATGATTAGACATTTTCAGGATTAATTGAGTAAGATTGGACATTCAAAGCATAATTGGATTGAAAGTGGAGATCAAAGGAGAATTTGGGAACAAAAGGTGAAGAAAATACACTTCAACAAAGTAGACCCACATTGCGCATTTGGATCATGAGATTTAATACCAAGTTTTGGAATTTATTTCCCGAACCAGTGTAGTGCGCGTCAGGTCCACGTCGCAGACCTGACCATTGATAGAACAAATTCATACTTGGAAATTATTCGTTGAGATAGTAAGGTCCGTGCCCGGTTTGCGGGACCTGGCTCTGTATAAGAAAATTTTTCAGCCGACGTGGAAAATGAAATTTTGTACTGAAATGAAGCAAGTCTGCATCGAGAACTTCAGTGCGTTTGCTTTAATTCCGTATTTTTTGGTGCTATAAATAGCACCTTTACATATTTTGTTAGGGAGCACTTCAGATTGTCAGAGGGTGCTGGAGAAGATAAAGGAAACCCTATCTTTGGTGATATTTTCTCCTTTCTTTTCATTTTGAATTCAAACTTTATGTTACAAATGATTTATTTAAGTATGTCACAAACTATGAGTGGCTAAATTCCTTTATTCTTAGGTTGTATCCATAAGATGAAGGTTTAAATCTTGCTTGCTTTGGTTAAAAATGGCTTTTTACATATGATTACTCTTATATTCCTGTTTTTATTGTTTTAATGCTTGATCACCATTAGAACAAATTTGATGTCCACTTGAAACTCGAAAGGCGAAAAGGACATAGAACACTAGAATATATGGAGCATGTTTTTTCTAGAATAGCCTTGAATAATTTGTTTGTGGAATGGATGTGACAGATATCTATACACCATGTTTGGTTACTAAATAGGATGATAGTATTAATGCATTTTTGTTGGTTAATGCTTATCCCCACTCAATGATGTAGTTAAGCTGTCAACAAAAATAGGCAATTAGAGGTTGGAAGACCATAATTGTAAAATCAACCCTGTAAATCAGTAATCAAAAACCCATTTAATACCAAAGTAACAGATATAAACTGGAAATATATAAATACTACAACCCAGGAACTCTTCTTTAAATTTATAAAAATTTCTCTAATATTGTTAAATCAGATTTTCATATCATTTTTGGTATAATTATTTTGTAAAATTTAATTAAAATCAACTTTTTGGAAACACGTATGAATAATTGGATTCATTAAAAATTTAAGTAATGCCTCATTGCATTTTTCCTGTGGGTTCGATATTCGGCTCTTAAAAGGGTTACTATATCACTTTTTAGATCGCGTACACTTGCGTGTGTGTTTGGACGCAACAAGTTTTTGCCGTCGTTGCTGGGGAAGTTGTTTAATTTGGCGTTAGTTTACTTTGCGAAGTTTCTTTATTTGTGTTTGTGTTAACAACTTGATTTAGTTGTTGTTTTTGGTAGGAGAACTCACAAAGGCAAACTGGACAGAAGTGGGGACATTGTAGAGCTACTAGCTAAGCCTGAAAGGTTTCTACATCAGCAAAGAAGGAGAGCAACTGCTTTATATCCCGGATCACAGGTAAATCTGGGTGATACTAACGAAGTGCCGATAGAGATCCCTGTGGAGATGGCAACCAGGACAGTACGCGATGTGGCAATCTCACTCACAACGAATGTCATTTCCAGCATTCAAAAATCTCCAGCTGGAGGAAGATTTGAATCGAAATGGAACATGGTGCAATTGTTGCACTCTAATGGGCAGTTTAGAGGTTGTCCTCATGAAGATCCTCAAGTTCACATGCTGAACTTCTTGGAGATTAGCGACACTTATACACCTAATGTGGTATCTCCTGACTATGTGAGGTTAACATTATTTCCCTTTTCTTTGTTGGGGAAAGATAAGAGGTGGTTGAAGTCGGAACCACCAAATTCAATCACTTCATGGAATGATTTGGCTCGCAAATTTCTTATCAGTTTCTTTCCTTCGGGGAAGACAGCTAAGTTGAGGGCTGAAATTTTGAGCTTTAAGCAAAAATCTAGAGAAACTTTGTACCAATCTTGGGACTGGTTTAAATTATTACTCATTAGTTGTCCTCACCAATATCAAGCTAATGAGTTATTGGTCCATACCTTCATAGAAGGGTTGGAAACCAATACCAAAATTCTTCTTTATTCTGCAGTAGGTGGATTGGCATTGGAGAAAACCTATGACGAGCTATATACGTTGCTTAATCGCATCTCTCAGGGAAACCCTGAGTGGAATAGAGGAAATTCTAGACCTGTGGTTCAAAAACATGCAGGCATGTTAGAAGTTGATGCAGTAACTACATTGACAACACAAGTTGTAGCAATGCAAAATATGATGATAACGCATTTTAATACTTTAGCAAAAAGACAACAACAAGCTTTAGTGAGCCTGGTTCAGCAACAACACATGTGGTGTGAGGTATGTGGAAGTAGTGAATATGTGGCTGAATATTGTGGAGCTAATCCAGAGTCAGTAAATTTTGTAGGTAATGAACCTAGAGGTAGTGGCAACCTTAATTATGGAAACACTTACAACCCAAATTAGAGAAACCATCCTAACTTCTCATGGGGTGGAAATCAACAAAACCAATAGCAATGGCAAACTCAATACAGACCACAAGAAGGTGGGCAACAGTACAACAATCAAGGTCAAGTGTACAATAACCAAAATCAAGGTAATCAAAGCTCAAGAAAATTCGGAAGTATGAGTGTAGAGGATTTGTTGAAGCAGATCATGACGAACCAAGCTAAGTTGGTTGCAGATGTTTGTCAGAATTAGTTGGCCACTCAAAATTTAGCAGAACAACTTGGATAATTAGCAAGTGCACAAGGTTCTCGTCAACAAGGGGGTTTACCTGTCACACCCCGAGAGGGTACCCTAAGCGTGGCCGGCACTCAAAAACCATCTCTGGCTTTTGAGAGAACCACTTGGTATCATTACTCATATTTTCATCAGCGGAAGACTTAATAATAGTAATGTGGGATTGTCATCATCAATATTAAAGGAAAAATAGATAATTCTTAGAAGAAGTAGTTTTTAAGGAGAACTACTCCGATTACATCATCAAATTCTGTCTATGAAGCCTCTAATACTCTTAGATGGTGCCAATAATATGTCCATGACTACCTTAAAAGAAACATAATACTCAAGAATAATTAAAGGAATAAAAGTTCCTCTGAATATAAGAAGGACTCACCAAATAGCTGAAAAATAATGATCTTCAACGATGCGCCTATTGAGGATCTCTAACACCTGTATCTGCATCATAAAACGATGCAGGTCGAATGACGTCAGTACGTGGAATGTACGAGTATGCAAAATGGCAGGAAGGTAAGGACAGATATCAAGAAACTCTTCTTAAGAAAATTCAGCTCAGAACTCAACATCATCTCAACATTAATATGTAATACAAATTTAAAATAATAATAAGAAATGCTTACTCAGTTGGGAGTTTCTCTAACCGACAACCATCAATTATGAGCTAGCGATGATACAACGAAGCGATGTCATTGCCACATCCATCCAATACCTTGCCAGGGTAAAGGACATCACCATCTTGGATCCACTCATCAAAGTCCTCTTTTGGGAACTTAAGAGGCATAGCCTCCATCCTACGCTGGCTACGTAGTTCTGGGGTTTGAGTCAATTAAACTCTTATCCAACTCGGTGCTCAATACTACTCCCAAAATATATGCTCATATTAATGTCATCATCTAGTCTCACGGGACTTTAATTTAAATCATTAAAATCATCTCATTACCTCTTCATCAATCATTATACTTCAAAAACATCATTTACATCTCATCAAAACATCTTTCTCAAAACATCATTTACTCAAATTCATTTAAACTCAATTCTTTTGCTCTTTCAAAACTCAATAAAATACATATATAGTATTATTCATACCACTCTTTTTATCAATAAAAATATTAAAAATCCAACATCTTTACTCAAAACATGTGTAAAAATATTCATGAACATCAAATCAATTAGAATTCATGGAAAAGTAGCCATGAATAATAATTCCAATAATATGAGAGATAACAATAATAATAATATTAATGCATAAATATATCTAACTCAATAGAAGAGGAATTAATTCATTTAGAATTTAAGATTTGGATAAAATTCAACTATAACTCAATTATAATAAATTTAAATATTGGGCGCATGGACGAACTCAATCCGATTCTATGAAAGCCTTACATACCTTAAATCCGAACCTTTACTCCGAATTGGAACACTCTTGGACCCCTAGCCTTTTTTTCTCGTCGGAGCATTTTGTATACTACTTGGAGTATAAGAATTATCCGAGTAGTATTTTTATACTGCTAAAACTAAAACTATATTTGAAAATGAGTAAATAAGTATATAGAGAGAAGAGTTGCTTAAAAAAGCTTGATGAATAAAATGAGAAAATATGGTGGGTATTTTTAGGTGGGAAAGAAGGACCTAACAATAAATAAAATAATTATAAAAAAAAAATTAAAAATTTAATGGAATATATTGATGTCATGGGTGATGTCAAATGGAGGAATATTGATGTCATGAGTGATGTCAAATGTATCTAGATCTTTCCATGGTAGGTGAAATGAGTTATCTTTGATAAAATACTCTTTTTCGGAGCTGTGTTTGAATAAGATAAATTCCTTATTAGGATTTGGTGTCTTCATAAGAATTGTATATATAGAAGTCTAGTTTTATTTAGTTTAAGAATCAAACAATTTGGAGTACCCTACAGTGAGATATGAATTTACTTCTACAAACACTCTATTTCATCAAAACACACTGTCTTACAATAATTAATTAATTTGACCTATTTAACCTCTAAAAATTAATATATGGTCTTCATAAAAGTTGTAGGTAATGATGTGTTTGTTACTAAAAAATTTGGTTCACCTAATTTGGACCATCCTATGAAAAGTTATGCCCAAAATACAGAGGTTGTATCATTTTCATCGAGAATTGAAATACCGACATACAACGTTTTAGGGGTTATTACAATATATCCCCCTTAGGATAATTCGTCCTTGAATGAAGATGAAAATAGGAGACATCAAGAATGAATCTCATTAATACATCAATTTCTCAAAAACTCTAATACTCAAATGTGCAATGACGAAAACTCAAGATTACACATCAACTCAAAGGTAGAAGTAAGGAATATTACCTTGAATATCGTCGTCGGAAGGCACAAATAGATGAGGATATTTAGCCTTCATATCTTCTTCAGCTTCCCATGTAGCATTTTCAACAAATTGATTTCTCCATAGGACTTTGACAGATGCCACTTCCTTAGTTCTTAATTTGCGAACCTGACAATCAAGAATCTAAACTGGAATCTTTTCATAACTCAAACTCTCCTTCACCCCAATGCTCTCAGCTGGGACAACAAGTGAAGGATCTCCCAAACACTTCTTAAGCATAAAGATGTGAAACACGTGATGAATAGCAGCTAATTCTAGGGGAAACTCCAATTCATAGGCTACGTTGCCTACCCTCCTCAATATCTGATAAGGACCAATGTAGAGGGGACTAAGCTTCCCTTTCTTTCCAAATCTCATCACACCCTTCATGGGTGAAACTTTCAAGTATACCCAATCGTATACTTCGAACTCCAAATCTCTCCTCCTAACATCAGTGTACGATTTTTGATGACTCTGGGCAGTCCTCAACTTCTCTTAGATGGTTTTCACCTTCTCCATAGCTTGGTAAACCAAGTCTGGTCCAATCAACTCAGCTTCACCAACTTCGAACCAACCAATTGGTGATCTACATCTCCTCCCATATAGAGCTTCATAAGGATCCATTTGAATACTCGAATGGAAGCTATTATTGTATACAAACTCAATAAGAGGTAAATGATCATCCCAATTACCTTTGAAGTCAATGACACAGGCTCTTCACTGATCCTCCAAAGTCTGTATCGTACGCTCTGCCTGGATGTCTATTTGTGGATGAAAAGCAGTACTAAGGTTCACTTTTGAACCCAAACCCTTCTGAAATGACTTCCAAAATTGAGCAGT
Source organism: Solanum dulcamara (assembly GCF_947179165.1). Classification (NCBI taxonomy): domain Eukaryota; kingdom Viridiplantae; phylum Streptophyta; class Magnoliopsida; order Solanales; family Solanaceae; genus Solanum; species Solanum dulcamara. The sequence goes on along the minus strand of NC_077245.1, from coordinate 18,776,835 downwards.
GAATTAAGCTCCCCTATCTGAGATGATAGACAAAGGAACTCCATGCAGTCTAAAAATCTCTCTAAGATATAGTTTGGCATAATCCTCTGCAGTGTTCGTAGTCTTAACAAGTAAGAAATGGGTCGATTTGGTCATCCTATCCACAATCACCCAAATAGAGTCATGTTGTTTGCGGGTTCATGGTAAACCGGTAGTGAAGTCCACATTGATCATTTCCCACTTCCATTCCGAGATCTCTATATTTTGAGCCACTCCACAAAGTCCTTGGTGCTCAACTTTAACTTGTTGTCAATTCGGGCACTTGGACACAAATTCTGCTATATCTCTCTTCATTCCTCTCCACTAGTATACTTCTCTCAAGTCTTGATACATCTTTGTTGAATCTGGATGGATGGAATACCTAGAATTATAGGCTTTTTTCATGATTCTCTCCCGAATACCATCAACACTTGGAACACATAATCTTCCTTTATATCTCAACACTCCATCTCCCATTTGGTAAAAGCCATTACCTTCTGCTTGTGAACCTCATCCTTCAGTTAAAGAAGAATGGGATCCTGATCTTGCTTTTCTTTTACCTCTGCAACTAGAGATGATTCAGCTCCATTTTGGATTATTGTACCACCCTCACTAGAGTTAATAAGTTGAACTCCCAAACATGCAAGTCTATGCACTTCCTTTGCCAACTCCTTCTTCTCTTCTTCCACATGGGCCGTACTCCCCATGGATAACCTGCTAAGAGCATCGGCAATTACCTTTGCTTTACATGGGTGGTAGAGAATGCTCATGTAATAATCCTTGAGCAACTCTAGCCATCTTTTATGCCTCAAGTTTAGCTCCTTCTGGCTGAATATATACTGTATGCTCTTATGATCTGAGAATACATCCACACGTACACCATAAAGATAGTGACGCCAGATCTTAGAGCAAATACCACAACTGCCAACTCAAGGTCATGAGTGGGGTAGTTCCTTTCATGAGTCTTAAGTTACCTGGAGGCATTGGCAATGACCTTACCTTTCTGCATCAACACACATCCCAACCCAATGCTGGAAGCATCACAATAGATTACAAAACCATTCGTTCCCTCAGGTAGGGATAGTACTAGAGCAGTAGTCAATCTAGCTTTCAACTCCTGAAAGATTTTCTCACAAGTATCAGACCATTGAAACTTAGCCTTTTTCTGAGTTAGTTTAGTCAATGGTGAGGATATGGAAGAAAATCCCTCAACAAACCTCCTGTAGTAACCAGCCAAACCTAAGAAACTCCTTATCTCGATTGGAGAGGTGGGTTTGGGCTAGTTCTTAACTGCCTCAATCTTTTGAGTATCAACTTGAATTCCATCACCAGATATAATATAGCCTAAGAAAGCTACAGACTCAAGCCAAAACTCACACTTCGAAAACTTAGCATATAACTCCCTCTCCTTAAGAGTTTTAAGGACAATTCTAAGGTGATTTGCATGCTCACTCTTACTTCTAGAGTAGACCAAAATATCATCGATGAAGACAATCACAAACGTATCCAGATATGGCTTGAATACCCGGTTTATGAGGTCCATAAAAGCTGCAGGAGCATTTGTTAATCCAAAGGACATAACAAGAAACTCAAAATAACCATAGCGGGTTTGGAAAGCCATTTTCGGGATGTCACATTCTCTCACTTTCAACTGATGATAGCCTGATCTGAGGTCTATCTTAGAGAAGCATGTGGCACCCTGAAGTTTGTCAAATAAATCGTCTATTCTAGGAAGATGATACTTGTTTTTTTATGGTGACCTTGTTCAGTTGTCGATACTCAATGCACATTCTAAGGGATCCATCTTTCTTTTGCATGAATAGGACAGGAGCGCCCCAAGATGAGACACTTGGCCTAATAAATCCCTTATCAAGTAGGTCTTTCAGCTGTTCTTTCAACTTTTTCAACTCAGCGAGAGCCATCCTATAAGGAGGAATAGAGATAGGTTGTATATCAGGAAGGACATCAATACTAAAGTCTATCTATCTATCAGGAGGAATTCCGGGGAGATCCTTAGGAAAGACTTCTGGAAACTCATTCACAATGGAAACTGACTCAAGAGTTGGAGCTTGATTATTAATATTTTTGACTCGGACTATATGATATATGCATCCCTTAGAGATTAACTTTCTGGCCTTTAGCTAGGAAATAAATTTACCCTTAGATACTATAGAACTCCCCTTCCACTCTAAGATAAGCTCATTTGGAAATTGAAGCTAGACAATTCGGGTCCTACAATCAATTGAGGCATAACAAGCATAAAGCCAGTCCATTCTAAGAATTACATCAAAATCAACCATGTCTAACTCAACTAAGTCAGCCATGGTATCCCTATGATATATTGACACAGTACAATCTCTATAGACCCTCTCAACTAAGATAGACTCACCAACAAGAGTAGACATGCTGAAAGACTCAAGAAGACACTCAGGAAGGATCTCAAATTTACTAGCTAAGTAAGGAGTCACAAAAGATAACGTAGCACCGGATTAAGTAATGCATACACATCAAAATAAAGGACTTAGAGCATACCGGTAACAACACCGGGTGCATTCTCTTGGTCTTGGCGACTACCCATAGCATATAGACGGTTTGTTCCCCCGCCTACACTTAAAGCTGCACCTCTCTGATTACCTCTATTTTGTGGAGCTGCAGAAGAAAATTGAGCTCTACTACTTCTATCTTCCTATCTATTTGAAGGACACTTATTCTGGAAGTGACCTGTCTTTCCACATCCGTAGCAAGCATTGGTGCCCAAACGACACTCTCCCAAATGGAGCCTCCCATATCTAGCACATGGTGGCTTTCCTCTAGAACCTTGAGCCACAATTTCTTAGGACTGAGAACCCTGAGCTTGGAAGTTTTGGTGACTTAGCGATCTCTGATCATACTTGGTATTAGGTGTAAAAGCATTTGTTGGGGAAGGTGCATAATTGGAAGACCTCTTCTGAAAGAAGGAATTGTTACCCTTCTCTTGCTTCTGCTCGTTCTCATGCCCAACAGACTTAGCCATTTTGCTTAGGTGTTCCTCTCGGTCCCTTCTCTTATCCTCCTCAACCTACTGAGCATACACTATCAATCTAGAAAAATCCATGTCAGAAATCATTAGCATTGCCTTACATTCTTTCTTTACATATTTGCCCAGGCCAGAGACAAACTTCCTTATCTTGGCCCTCATATGAGGAATCATTTCTGGGCATATTTGGACAACTGAATAAACTTCAAACTATACTCTTTTACAGTCATACTCTCCAGCTTGAGGTTCACAAACTCCTCAATTTTTGCTTCACATAACTTTTGGGGAAAGAAGTTATCAAGGAATGCTCTTTCAAACTCATCCCAAAGAGCAGGCTCCGCATCCTCACCTCTACTTTCTTCCCACTGGGTATACCAGATATTTGTCACATCCTTGAGCTGATAAGACACCAACTCAACCCCCTCAATCTCTTTAGCATGCATCGCTTTTAGTATCTTCCATATCTCATCAATGAAATTTTGGGGGTTCTCATCAACCTTGGAACCCGTGAAGACCGACAGATTCATTCTCAAAAAATCTCTAATCCTCATGGAAGCAGACGACTCTTGATAACTAGAGCTAGGAGTTAGTGAACTTTGGCTATTATTTCGGGCAGCCACCAATTGGGTGAGCATAGTAATCGCTCCTCAAAAATCTTCCTCTGAAGTAGGAGTGGTCTGAACAGTAGGTATTTGGGGAACCTCAGTAGACCTTGCAGGTCAGCCCCTAGTTCTTCATGGAGGCATCTCTAACTGTGGAACCTCAGTGCTTGCAGTGTTCCTCTGACTGGTTGAACATTTAGGAGGCATGTCTGAAATGTGTAAACGCACGAATTAGAAAGGATGTTTTTATAGAGTTAAACTCTATCGTATGAACTAAGATTATGAAAGAAGTGAAATAATTCCTAATGTCTATAAGCAAGACTCTACTAGACACTGCTTCATAGACAGCGTAGGACTCTTGAACTCTGTGCTCTGATACTAAATTTGTCACACCCCAAGAGGGTACCCTAGACATAGCCGATACTTAGAAACTATCTCTGGCTTCTGAGAGAACCACTTGGTCTCATTACTCATTTGTTCATCAGCGAAAGACTTAAGAATACTAATATGGGCTTGTCATCATTAACATCAAAGGAAAAATAGATAATTCTTAGAAGAAGTAGTTTTTAAGGAGAACTACTCCGATTACATTATCAAACTCTGTCTATGAAGCCTCTAATACTCTTAGATGGTGCCAATAATATGTCCATGACTACCTTAAAAGAAACATAATACTCAAGAATAATTAAAGGAATAAAAGTTCCTCTGAATATAAGAAGGACTCACCAAATAGCTGAAAAATAATGATCTTCAACGATGCGCCTATTGAGGATCTCTAACACCTGTATCTGCATCATAAAACGATGCAGGTCGAATGACGTCAGTACGTGGAATGTACGAGTATGCAAAATGGCAGGAAGGTAAGGACAGATATCAAGAAACTCTTCTTAAGAAAATTCAGCTCAGAACTCAACATCATCTCAACATTAATATGTAATACAAATTTAAAATAATAATAAGAAATGCTTACTCAGTTGGGAGTTTCTCTAACCGACAACCATCAATTATGAGCTAGCGATGATACAACGAAGCGATGTCATTGCCACATCCATCCAATACCTTGCCAGGGTAAAGGACATCACCATCTTGGATCCACTCATCAAAGTCCTCTTTTGGGAACTTAAGAGGCATAGCCTCCATCCTACGCTGGCTACGTAGTTCTGGGGTTTGAGTCAATTAAACTCTTATCCAACTCGGTGCTCAATACTACTCCCAAAATATATGCTCATATTAATGTCATCATCTAGTCTCATGGGACTTTAATTTAAATCATTAAACTCATCTCATTACCTCTTCATCAATCATTATACTTCAAAAACATCATTTACATCTCATCAAAACATCTTTCTCAAAACATCATTTACTCAAATTCATTTAAACTCAATTCTTTTGCTCTTTCAAAACTCAATAAAATACATATATAGTATTATTCATACCACTCTTTTTATCAATGAAAATATTAAAAATCCAACATCTTTACTCAAAACATGTGTAAAAATATTTATGAACATCAAATCAATTAGAATTCATGGAAAAGTAGCAATGAATAATAATTCCAATAATATGAGAGATAACAATAATAATAATATTAATGCATAAATATATCTAACTCAATAGAAGAGGAATTAATTTTCGTTGCCGTAGTAAATAGGAGAGAAAATTGAATTTAATTCTTCGTTTTTACAAAAACTTTAGAATTCAAGATTTGGATAAAACTCAATTATAACTCAATTATAATAAATTTAAATATTAAGCGCATGGACGAACTCAATCCGATGCTATTAAAGCCTTACATACTTTAAATCCGAACCTTTACTCCGAATTGGAACACTCTTGGACCCCTAGCCTTTTCTTCTTGTCGGAGCGTTTTGTGTACTACCCGAAGTATAAGAATCATCAAAGTAGTATTTTTATACTACTAAAACTAAAACTATATTTGAGAATGAGTAAATAAGTATATAGAGAGAAGAGTTGCTTAATAAAGCTTGATGAATAAAATGAGAAAATAAGGTGGGTGTTTATAGGTGGAAAAGAGGGACCTAACAATAAATAAAATAATTTTAAAAAAAATTTGAAAATTTAATGGAATATATTGATGTCATGGGTGATGTCAAATGGAGGACTATTGATATCATGAGTGATGTCAAATGTATTTAGATCTTTCCATGGTAGGTAAAATGAGTTATCTTTGACAGAGTACTCTTTTTCGGAGCTGCGTTTGAACAAGAAAAATTCCTTATTAGGATTTGGTTTACATAAGAATTGTAGATATAGAAGTCTAGTTTTATGTCGTTTAAGAATCAAACAATTTGGAGCACACTACAGTGAGATATGAATTTTCTTCTACAAACACTCCATTTCGTCATAGCACACTATCTTATAATAATTAATTTATTTGACCTATTTAACCTCTGAAACTTAATATATGGTCTTCAAAAAATTTGTAGATAATGATGTTGTGGTTACTTAGAAATTTGGTTCACCTAATTTGGACCATCCTATGAAAAGTTATGCCCAAAATACAGAGGTTGTATCATTTTTGTCGAGAATTGAAATACCGACATACAACATTTTAGGGGTTGTTACATTACCAGGTAACACTTACCCAAATCCCAAATAGGTGAATGTCGTAAGTACTCGTAGTGGACTCCCTCTTGCCGAATTGGCTCCCTAAGTTAAACCGGTAGAGGTGAAAGGTAAATAGCAAGTTGGGGAAGAAGGTGAATCCATTGGATCAAAGGCAGTCGAGGAACCAAAAACAAAATCTCCTCCTTCTTTCCCACAAAAGTTTAAGAAGAAGAAAGAAGAGTAATGCTTTGTGAAATTCGTATACTTGATGAAACAAGTGCAAATTAATTTACCTTTGATTGATGTTTTATAGAGAATCCCAAATTACGCCAAGTTTGTAAAAGATATTGTGGCCAACAAGAGCAAGTTAGCTGAATTTGAAACAGTGACACTCACTGAAGAGTGTAGTTGAAGAATCTTGGACAAAGTTAACCATTCAACTAAACAAAAAGATCCAGGTAGTTTCATGGTAAAGGTAACTATTGACCAGCATAGTAATGCAAGAGGTCTTTGTGATCTAGATGCTAGTATAAACTTGATGCCTAGATCTATGCTTAAGAAATTAGGTTTGGGAGAACTTAAGTCAACCACTATTTTGTTGCAATTAACTGACCGTTCTGTAGCTATACCTGATGGTATCATTGAAGATATGTTAGTTCAAGTGGGATCCCTCATCTTTTCTGTTGATTTTGTTGTATTAGATTTTGAGCCTAACCCCGATGTTCCTTTTATCTTGGGGCGCCCATTCTTAACAATATGTGGTGCAATTATTAATATGGCTGCAGATAGATTGACTATGAGAGCACATCATAAAGTGGAGGTATTTTATGTATATCATGCACTGCAGTTACCTGCAGTCTATGAAGAGTTGTCTGCTATAACCATCATCGATGAGGAAGTCTCATCTCAATGCATTTTAGCAAAAAGATCCTTTAGAAAGAGTCGTGATAGGTCAAGATATTGAAGAGGATATGGATGCTAAAGAGTTAGCTAGTGTTCTTGATATGCCAAATGTCAACATATGGAAAAAGAATGTGGAACCTTTGAACAGAGAATTGGGTCTTTTCACCCAAGTCATCTCTAGAAGAAGCTCCTAACTTGGAGTTGAAGCACTTGGCAGCACATCTCAGGTATGTTTTTCTTGGAGTGAATAATGTCTTACCTGTAATTCTTTCATCTGCTTTGTCTGAGGTTCAAGTCACGACAACACTTGAGGTATTAAAAAGGCATAAGAAGGTAATTAGATGGTAAATAGCTGATCTTCATGGCCCTGCTTTATGCATGCATAGAATTTTTATGGAAGAAGAACATAAGTCTAGTGTGCAACCACAATATCAGTTGAACCCCATCATGAAAGAGGTTGTGAAGAAAGAGATAATTAAGTGGCTAGATGCAAGCATAATATACCCAATCTCTGACAGTAAATGGGTAAGCCCAGTTCAGTGTGTACCAAAGAAAGGGGGAATGACTGTGGTGACTAATGAGAAGAATGAGCTAATCCCCACAAGAATAGTAACTGGGTGGCGTATATGCATGGACTATAGAAAGTTGAATGATGCCACGAAAAAATATCACTACCTTATACCATTTATTGACCAAATGCTTGACAGGTTAGTAGGCCAAGAGTACTATTGTTTCTTGGACGGGTATTCAGGTTACAGCCAGATTACCATTGCACCAGAGGACCGAGAAAAGACAATATTCACATGCCTGTATGAGACATATGCATTTAAGCGCATGCCATTTGGTCTTTGCAATGCTCCTGTCACTTTTTACAGGGGCATGATTGCTATATTTCATGATATGGTAGAAGCGTTTGTAGAGATTTTTATGGATGACTTTTCAGTTTTTGGAGAGTCTTTTGATCTCTGTTTGTAAAATCTAGAGAAAGTAATAGCAAGGTGTGAATAAAAAAATCTCGTCTTAAACTAGGAGAAATATTATTTCCTAGTAAAAGAGGGTATTGTATTGGGGCATAAAGTGTCAAAATATGGTTTGGAGGTGGACAAAGCTAAAATTGAAGTGATTGAGAAGCTTCCACCACCAATTTCAATGAAAGGAGTCTGCAATTTTCTAGATCATACCAGATTCTATCAATCATCATCAAAGATTTTCAAAGATCACCAGACCCATGTGCAGCTTGCTAGAAAAGGAGATAAAATTTATTTTTGATGATAAATATTTGCATGCCTTTGAACTATTGAAGAAAAAGGTAATTGAAGCCCATATCCTGATAGCTCCTAACTAGGAGCTACCTTTTATGCTGATGTGCGACGCAAGCGACATAGCAGTGGGAGCAGTTTTGGGACAAAGAAAGGAGAAAATGTTTCACTCTATTTTTTATGCCAGCAAGACTATTGACTCTGCTCAGGCCAACTACACAGTCATGGAAAAGGAAATACTAGCATTGGTTTATACATTTGATAAATTCCGATCTTACTTAGTAGGTACAAAGTGATTGTTTATATTAACTATGCAGCTCTTATGTACTTATTCAACAAGAAAGATGCCAAGTCAAGTCTCATAAGATGGATTTTGTTGCTATAAGAGTTCGATATTAAAATCAAAGATAGGAGGGGATGCAAAAATCAAATAGCGGACCACCTAAATAGATTAGAGGATTCATCCCATGTAGGTGAGCAAAAGTCGATAAAGAAAGAGTTTCCAGATGAGCAACTATTGGCAATAAAGGTACAAGAACTCCCATAGTATGCAAATATTGTGAGCTACATGGTTAGTGGAGTGTTTCCTCCTGATGCTACTTCGCAAAAAAGAAGAAGCTTATGCATGATGCCAGGTTCTACATATGGGACGAACCTTACCTATTCAAGCAAGGTGTTGACCGAATGGTTAGGAGGAGTTTGCCAAATGTTGGATAGTTTCCATTCATGACCATATGGAGGCCATCATGGAGGAGAGCGTACTGCCCATAATGTACTCCAATCAGGTTTTTTTTGGCCTTCTTTGTTCAAAGATGTTGCAGGGTATGTAAAGAACTATAATCATTGTCAAAGAATGGGCACGATATCAAGGAGACATGAGATGCCTTTGAACAATATTTTGGAAGTTTAAATCTTCGATGTATGGGGAATGGACTTCATGGGTCCGTTTCCATCATCTTGTGGGAATCAATATATACTGGTGGCAGTGGATTATGCATCTAAATGGATTGAAGCAGTAGCCCTTCCCATGAATGACTCAAAGGTGGTAAGAAAGTTACTTAAGAAGCACATCTTCACTTGTTTTGGAACTCCTAGGGCGATTATCAGTGATGGAGGATCACACTTCATCAATCAAACAGTGAAGAATCTCTTGGACAAATATGGGGTACGCCACAAGGTAGCCACAACTTATCATCCACAAACCAGTGGACATGTGAAAGTATCCAATAGGGAGGTGAAGCAAATTATGCAAAATATTGTTAATGCACAACCGAAGGATTGGGCAGAAAAGCTAGATGAGGCATTATGGGCATATAGAACTGTCACGACCCAAGCCTAGGGCCTAGACGTGACATGGCGAATGAGGAACCCGAAAATATCTCAATCAAGCCTCTTAGCATTCTTTTAGCCTTTCATAGGTAATGATGATAAATAAACAAGCGGAAATCATAATAGTAAATCTTCAACTTACATATGTCCAATAATACCTCTAACTATTAGATTTAACGGGGCTAAGACAAGTCCCTAGCTCACCCTCAATCATAATAGAAGAAATGTCATAGTAAAATATCTTAACATATCATAAACTAGAAAGATAAAGGAGTATTGTTCCCGGAACATGGGAACTCACCAAAAGTAGTCTCCAATGAAATATCAACTAGCCACGTGGAGGAGAACGAGGAGGAGCACCGATCCCTACATGGTGATATCATATAGGCAAAAGAGTATGCGTTAGTACTTTGAATGTACTAAGTATGTAAGGATGCATGAACATTGAGGAAATATTAAAACATTTATGTAATATGGAACATAATTTAATATATGCATAATAAATCATATAGATATCCTTTAAAACATTCATTTTGTGGGAAATTAACCATAACCGACATTTAAGACCGTGCGAGCTATTACATGGAATCCAACATAACCCCCTACGTTGGCCGGGGAGACTACTTGCCGGGTAGAATTCCGTCAACTTCATTCATTTCTTTAACTTTAACTTTAAGGGCTATTTATGGATCCATTAGCCTAAGCCTACAAGGGCTCCTATGTTGGCACATAGTTAATGAGACAAGGGGTTGCTACTAGGATTCCCTTACCGAATCCCACCTCAATGCCTCATTCGGTGCTAAGTCAATCCCACGGAATAGTTTAATACTTCAAAATATTCATAGCATATAACTTGAGAATTCAAACATCATGTTCGGTAGAATAGCTCATTAAAACATTTGATAATTCAAATATGCAAGAATTGTCCTTATTGCATAAAGAATCCATCATTCATATCATTTCATCATTCTTTCATTTTATAAGACTCCCTTTTTGATCATAGATATTGCTTTCATAAATATTTATTTGGAGTCAAAGCTTTCAAGTCAAACTTTATTAAAAACATAGTAAAACTAGGTGGGTTCAAATCACTTCAACTTACAAATATGTATGTAAATAAATATTCATAAATACTTTGAAATCCATTAATTAAAAATCATGCTTTAAACAACCCACCATGAATTTCAAGAGCCTTTAAATAGATAAATAGAGGAATTACTTGTAAACCATCAATTCATATATATAAAATTATGTTGCATCAAAATAGAGCAATAATCATTAGTTTAACCATGATTTATACTATTAAGTAAAAATAAGAATTTACCATAAGAAAATATTACTTAAAATCAAGAGACTTAATTGAAAGAGTTTTTGGACTACATGGGTGGAAGAACCCATGGATAAATACACACATAACTTAGAGTAGAGCTTAAAGAAAATAAATATAATTTATCATATAATCAAAATAATTTAGACATGAGAGTGAAAGGAATACTCTCATTAAAGCCTTACATACCTGGAAACCGAAGCTTTAGTTGGTACCGAAAGACTTAATGAACACTCTTGAGTCCTAGCTTCTCTCATTGCCGGAACATTTTGTGTACTACCCGGAGTATATGAATCACTGGAATAGTATTTCTTCACTACTAAGAACTAAAACTATATTTGAGAATGTGTAAAGAAGTGTATAAAGAGAAGATTTGCTTGAGAAAGCTTGATGAATAAAATGAGGAAATAAAGTGGGTATTTATAGGTGGAAAAGAGGGACCTAACAATAAATAAAATAATTATAAATAAAAAATCTGAAAATTTAGTGGAATATATTGATGTCATGGATGATGTTAAATGGAGGACAATTTATGTCATGAGTGATGTCAAATGTATCTAGATCTTTCTATGGTAGGTGAAATGAGTTATTTTTGACAGAATACTCTTTTTGGAAGCTGCGTTTGAATAAGATAAATTCCTTATTATGATTTGGTGTCTTCATAAGAATTGTAGATATGGAAGTCTAGTTTCATATCGTTCAAGAATCAACCAATTTGGATAAACCTATAGTGAGATATAATATTTCTTCTATAAATACTCATTTCCGTCACAGCATCCTACCTTACAAAGGTTAATTTATTTGACCTACGTAACCTCCGAATCTTAAAATATGGTCTTCATAAACATTGTAGGTAATGATCTTGTGGTTACTCAGAAATTTGAATCACTCAATTTGGATATTCCTATGAAAAGTTATGACCAAAATACAGAGGCTGTATCATGTTTAGGCAAAAATTGAAACATCGTATACAACGTTTTTAGGGGATGTTACAAGAACTGCTTATAAAACCCTTATCGGGACATCTCTTTATCAGATGGTGTTTGGTAAAGCATGTCACCTACTAGTGGAGCTAGAGCATCAAGCCTACTGGCAATCAACAAGCTTAATCTTAATCCAGAGTTAGAAGGATGGAAGAGGTTGGATTAATTGCACGAGTTGGAAGAGTTTAGGCTACATGCCTATAAAAATGCTAAGTTGTATAAAGAGAAAACAAAGCGGTGGCATGACAAGCACAATGTCTCTTGAAATTTCAAACCAGGAAAAAAGGTACTCCTTTTCAACTCTAGGCTCAAGCTCTTTCCAGGAAAGTTGCGGTCCAAGTGAAGTGGACCTTTTGAAGTGGTGCATATGACATTGCATGGAGTTGTGGAATACAATGAAGACATCTACATTTTTGGTAAATGGACAAAGAGTTAAACATTACTTTGGTGAGGATGTTGACCGTGAGGAGAAAGACATTGAATTAGAAAATGAGTGAAACAACAGCTGGGTCGTTCCACGACAATAAATTAGGCGCTGTACGAGAGGCAACCCGTGAGGTATTATGGGTTTTTAATTAGAAATTATAATTGATTTTCTTGGTATTGCTAAAATTTCATATTGTTTTAGTGTATAAGTGAGTTTATAAAATAAAAGAAAAAAAAGAACTTGGACGAGGCCCAACCAGTAAGGTCTGCGACAAGTCCGCATTGTAGACTTAGTTAATTTCAATACAAAAATGAAATTTGAAATTTTGGATCACAAAACAGTGAGGTCCGTGACAAGTCCGCATCGCGGACCTGTTCCAACTCAGTTCAAATATTTTCAGGTATGTTTTTATTTATTTTTGGGTGAAAAAATCACAAGTAAAGTCCGCGTCGCGGACCTGGCTCATTTCAGCACAAAATACAAATGGAAATTTTTGACGCTAAAATAGTAAGGTCCGCAAAAAATCTGCGTCGCATACCTTGGAGAATTTCGGGAACTTTTCATTAAAAAAATGGGTTTAACCCATTTTTAATTTTCCAACTCGATGCTTTTAGTTTTAAAACACTGAAAAGAACCCATTTTTCTCAAAACTGAAATGGTTTCCTCTCTTGTCAACTCTCAAAACTCTTCTCTTCTAAGGCAAATCCGTGACACACTCTTGAAATCCAAGCAAATTTTAGTTGAATTTACTCTTCATCGCCAATAAGGCATGTGTTCTTGAACTAACTTTATGATATGAATGGTTGAAATCTACATAAGTAAGTTCTCGGGGCTCAAGTTTTAACTTAATATAATTGATTTTCATTACTCTTGGATTGAAATGCTCATGGGTGCGTAAAATTGGTAAAAGATTTGCTTGATGTGGTTAATTGATTAAGGGTTATGTTTTTGAACTTTAAGCCTACTTTTGGTGATTAGAAGAAATTGGGTTTTGTAATTGTTATGGATATTGTGTGTTGAATTCTTGAGTAAACACGCATAAAGTAGCGAGTTGAAGTTAAGTTTGATTTGTAGAACAAAGGTGGGTGAAGTTTATATTGTTTCAAATCATGGTTTGAAAACATGCCTGCAGTAAAGATGAAATTATATGCCCATTTATGCTTAACTTTGAATAATATGTTGGTTTGATTTTAAGATTATTTACGAGTTCAATTAGGGTGTTGTGGTAGTGTTGTAAAGTTTGCGTTGAAATAGTTTATAATATTGAATTATATAGGTTGATTGTTTCTATTTTAAAGATATGCTAGATTAAGGGGACTGTTTTGAAACTCATATAGAATGGGATTCACCATGTTGACTATTATGAAGGGTGGGTTGGTGTGTTAGCATATATGCGCATAGTAGTCAAATAAAGGGAAGTCTAAGTACCTTCCTATCGTTTGCGTGCTAATGAAATGTGTAAGTGTGGGGTACATGCCCTAAGTTTTAATGCTTATTTAGGTTCTCATATGTTGTTTTTGTCTAGTTTAATTGCAGTAAAAATGTCATCCAGCCGAAGGCTAGGGAAGGACCGGCAGGCCTAGGGAGCAGAAAAAGAGATAGAGGAGCATCCTCTATACCACCAGCCCCACCTATGCCTCGAGGTCAATACCATCGATATGGCATTAAAGTGGTACACCCAAGTGGAACAAATGGGTATAAGTGACATGCTGAGTCGCGATATCTCTCCGACATGCCAATTGACGAGGAGAAATTGGCTAGAGACTACCCTCATAACATTTAGAGAATAGAGGAGATGAATATGTATTTTCTGTTTGCTGACCCAAAGCCGTGAAATTTGCACATAGTGCGAGAATTGTATGCCAACTACCAACCGGATGAGCGATGCATTTCATAACAGTCCGAGGGGTTGATGTTCCTCTATCCCCAATGGCAATCAATGAAAAATAGGGTACTCCGAAGATACTGATCGCTACTTTGATAGATTTAAACATTCAACCGCCGTACAGACATGTCCGATACACTTTGTGTGGGCTTAGATCTACTGCAAAGTGGGTACGTCATGGTCTACGTGGCTACCACAACACATTCCCATATGCGCATCTTAACAAAGAATTGCGTGTATGGGTGAAGATTGTAATGCATAGTCTGATTCCAGGCCTCCATTATACAGAATTAATGCGGGACAAGGTATGCTTGGTCTATTCCCTTATGAAAGGGATAGATATCAATGTTGGTGCGGTGATCAAGTCTACTATCCGGAAGAGCAGGGTTCACAGAGGCAGGGGATTTGCTTTCGGAGGCCTCATCATAGAAATATATTGTAGGGTCAGGGTCCCCGAAGAACAGTATGATTATATGGCCCCCCTCACATCAAATTTGTATGATGTCATGAGCATAAAGGGGCCTCAGTACACTTATGGACTAGTCCTTACTAATCAAGAGCGCGCAAGACGCGATGAGATGATCATAGTCCGCATATTTGGGTTGGAAATGCTTCAACACCGCACAGGTGGAAGAGTTTCAACTGAAGAGGAACTCCATGAGGTTGAGAGGAAATACCCTCTAAACAAGCATGCTATGGATGTCCTTGGACTGGGACCTGATTTCTATGAGCCAACCGAAGACGACATCCCTACAAATGAGGACAAGAAGAGGACTGACTCAGATGTGGATTCAGTTTTGGAAGCCACAGAGTTTGACCCTCTAGTGGTGGAAGATGTTGATGCTGATGGTCAGATGGATGACTAGACAAGAAGTCTACTACCTTGAGCTCTTAGAACAGTGCCCAACTATAAGTATAGGGTGGATTCTGCATATCTATTTATTTTATTCTATTTGTTTTTATTGATTAAGTTGATGGATAGAGTGCTAATGTTTTGTTTAACTGGATTGATAATTGTGGTAGATTTATGTGTGATTATTTTGACAGGTATGTGTTATTTTTGTCTTGACTGATATTTTAGGTTTATCTTAAATGTGGATGTCATTTTAATTTTGTTGTTTTTTTCTTCTAATTTTGGGTTTCATGACAGGTTTCTCTTTTTAGATATTTGTAATGTATATAAAGTATTTTGCCAAACTATTAGATTGTATAGTTAGCAGAAATATGAGAAAATTGACGAAATTGAGACACCTAAAACCCTATGGTTAGCTTTTTAATAAGGTTGAATTCATGTGATTGTGATAAGAATTTCTGAAGAATATTATCGTCTTGAAATTAAACATGTGCAATGTGTGTAAGGCTTATTGTATAATCCTGGTTGCTTTTGATTTCTAGAACTTGCCCTGTGTGTATGAATAGTGAAAATATAGGAAGTTTAGACTTTAGGGAAAGGATCTAGGCAGTTCTTTGGTAACCTCATT
Source organism: Solanum dulcamara (assembly GCF_947179165.1). Lineage (NCBI taxonomy): Eukaryota > Viridiplantae > Streptophyta > Magnoliopsida > Solanales > Solanaceae > Solanum > Solanum dulcamara. The sequence goes on along the minus strand of NC_077245.1, from coordinate 18,761,037 downwards.
TTAAAACCACGTGTGTACCCACCTAAATGTAAATCCTTAGTTATTCCTTTTGAGCCTTCGACTTGATTCTTTGGCAGCCTAGTTTGAAACCTATTGCCATTTGTTTTTCTTTTTCTCTAAGACCATAATTTTGATCCAAGAAGTCAAGCGCTTTGGAAAATATAAAGTGGAGAAATGGGAGGTTAACAACCTTGGGTTACAAAAAATAAAACCAAGGATGCGATTAATTGAAATAACATCTTATGTTAGAGAAGACAAATTTGTTGAGAATGAAAAAAAGGTCAACCACATTATGGTTGAAACTAGTAAAGAAAAGAAGAATTCCTCTATACAGATAAATGAAGTGAAAGGTTGAACTAATGGAATAACAAAGTGGTGAGAATAAGGTTATGAAGTGCATGAATAAGAATTAAAGAATGTAATGTGTTGAAAGCGCTTGGAAATTAATTTACTATACATGTCCAGAATTCTACCTACCCATCCCCTAGCCCACATTACAACCTGAAAAAGTCCTAAGTGATCCCTAAGTCTTAGCTACCTTAATAGAGTTGCTTAATACACTAAGGGAAAGCCTATGTTCATCTTGAGCAACCTGTGATTTTATTTGAGAGAGTAAGCAAAATTTTGAATAAGTACCCATCAATATAACTGTGACAGTATAGGTAATTCCTTCTTGATGAAGGCACATGTTTAATGAAGAAATGATAATTATGAATGAATTCTAATTTAACAAGCCATGTGAGCTGCTTCATTACAGAGTTAACTTAGTCAGTTGCTTAAACAAAAAATTATACATGTGTGTGTAAAATAGGCTATTTGTAAAATCATGGTAGTTTGGTAGAATTGCTTTATATATTGTGTCTTTGTTATTTTAGGAATAAAAATAGGAGTTTGTTCGAGGACTAACAAAGTTATAAGTGTGGGGTGGTTATCTTGGGTACATTTATGTGCCCAATAGAAACTAAAACTCATAAATCATTAGTCAAGTTGAGAACAAATTCTTAGAGTTTAGTTCATATTTTTTATATTTTGTATTATTATAACCAACCAGCATGATTAGATATTTTTAGGGTTAATTGAGTAAGATTGGACATTCAAAGCATGATTGGATTGAAAGTGGAGATCAAAGGAGAAGTTGGAAATAAAAGGTGAAGAAAATACACTTCAAAAAAGTAGGGCCGCATCGCGCATTTGAACCATGAGATTTAATACCAAGTTTTAGAATTTATTTTGCGAACTAGTGTAGTGCGCGTCAGGTCCGTGTCGAGGACCTGACCATGGATAGAACAAATTCATACTTGGAAATTATTCATCGAGACAGTAAGGTCCACGCCAGGTCCGAGTCGTGGACTTGACTTTGTATAAGAGAAATTTTCAGCCGACGCGGGAAGTAAAATTTTGTATTGAAATGAAACAAGTCCGCATTGCGGAATTCAGTGCATTTGCTTTAATTCCGCATTTTTGGTTCTTTAAATAACACATTTACATATCTTCTTAGGGAGCACTTCAGATTGTCGGAGGAGAGTTGGAGAAGACGAAGGAAACCCTATCTTTGGTGGTATTTTCTCCTTTCTTTTCATTTTGAATTCAAGCTTTATGTTACAAATGATTTATGTAAGTATGTCACAAAATATGAGTGACTAAATTCCCTTGTTCTTGGGTTGTATCCATAAGATGAAGGTTTAAATCTTGCTTGCTTTCGTTGAAAATGGGTTTTTACATATGATTACTCTTATATTCTTATTTTTATTATTTTAATGCTTGATCACCATTAGAACAAATTTGTTGTCCACCCGGAACTCAGAAGACAGAAAGGGGATAGAACACTAGAATATAAGGAGCATGTTTGTCCTAGAATAGCCTAGAATAATTTGTGTGTGGAATGGATGTGACACATATCTATACACCATGTTTGGTTACTAAATAGGATGATAGTATTAATGCACTTTTGTTGGTTCATGCTTATCCCCGCTCAATGATGTAATTAAGCTGTCAACAAGAACATGCAATTAAAGGTTGGAAGACCATAATTGTAAAATCAACCCTGTAAATCAGTAATCAAAAACCCATTTGATACCAAAGTAACAAATATAAACTGAAAATCTATAAATACTACAACCCAGGAACTCTTCTTTAAATTTACAAAAATTTCTCTAATATTGCTAAATTAGTTTTTCATATGGTTTTTGGTATAATTATTTTGTAAAATTTAATTGAACTCAACTCTTTGAAAACACACACGAATAATTGGATTCATTGGAAAGCTTACTAACGCCTAATTGCATTTTTCATGTGGGTTCAATATCCGACTCTTAAAAAGGGTCACTATATTACTTTTGAGACCACGTATACTTGCATGTGCATTTGGACGCAACAACTCTTGTGTAAAATTATATCATGTGGAGGGTTATAGAGTTGTGATATTGCTGAATATAGTGAACTTGAGATTAATTGACTTATTATGTATGTATATGCTTGTCGTGTTCAGTTTGCTTGAATATGATCTGCTTACTAGCTAACCGCATGATACTACTAGTACACCATTATTTTTGTATACTAATACTACTCTTGTTTTACCATTTTATTGAGTATAGGGCATATTCAGTCGGCTGTGGAGAGCTCTCAGTAGAGTGAGCTTGTTCGAGTTCAAGAGTGAGCTCTTTGTTTCAAGCTGTCATGGACTCTTCTATGTTCTAGTCCTTTTTCCAGGACTAAGATTCCAGACACTGTTTAAGTATTATGACTTGGGTTTTTGGAGTGTTTCCCTTCTTATATTAATTATTAGTTAGAGTTTTGGTACGGACGACTTTTAGTTTTTAGGGTGTGTTATTTCTGCATAATTTGGGTTGATAACTAGTTGGCTTCTGAGTTTATGGAAACTCAGCATTTATCTTTGATTTAAACCTGCTTCTGCATCTTTAATCTTGTGTATACATTGTGTTTATTGTTGTTGAGCCATTATAATGGTTCTCCCACCGGAGGGTTAAAGTGGTGCCAGCCACGGTAGGTCGGGGTCGTGACATGAATAGAGCACCCACACTTCATAGATTAGGCATATAGGAATTCCAACCCATTTTAGTTGAGGAACACGCTATTTGTAACATCCATTAGTTTGCAATGGATTCAATGCTTATTTTGATGGACATTAAATGGCCGTTCATGTACCATTATCCTTGGGATTATTGAATTTTTGAAAGGAATGAAAAAATAATCTGCTTTCATTAAGTGATTTATTGTTCGGCCGTCTTTGATCTTTTCTTTATTTTGCGCAATCTTCTGTGTATGTCTCAAGTATTTAAGGTTGTTAATCTGAGATCTAATCTTTGATTTTATTGTTTTCTATTTTGTGGCTTAATTCTAAAGATTTTCACTTGTAATTCCTAGATTTGGTACCGCAAAAAATATGTTATTCTTACCTATTTTTACTTTCAATTTAGGCATGTCGATTTATGTTCTAATCTATTTTCAGGGATTTCCAATTCAAGTATCAAGATAAATATTTGATTGGGAGGGTGGTGGTGGTGGTGGTTACTTATCCTTTTTCTAAAAGACTATTCCAATCATTTAAATCTTGACAAGCAACACTATATTGTCCACATTAAACATTCACTAAAATGTTATTTTTTCTTTCACGTGTACTTAATTATTCAAAGTTTTATTTTAATTATATTGATATTATTTTATCATACTCCATATGAAGAAACGTGATATATACGTGCGACACAAGTGTCATTCAGGACATTCTGTCATTGTTTTGGGTTCTTTACTTTCATTACATTGATGTGGATTGACTCGTGAAATAGCACTAGAACTATTCTAGACATTTGTGATTCGTGGTCAAATTGGACAACATCTTACTTCGAACATAGGAGTTGCTAAGAGTGAGATTCTATAAAAAGAGCCGATTGTATGGAAAATCTTTTAAGAAGTTATGCAGGGACATTCTCTGTTGATGAATAGAGCACCCTTGATGGATAGATTAAGCATATAGGCATTCCAACCCATTTTAATGAAGGGGCACACTATTTGTTTACATCCATTAGTTTGCAATGAATTGAATATTGATTTTGATGAAGATCAAATGGATGTTCATGTACCTTTATCCTTGGGATTACAGAATTTTCAAAAGGAATGGAAAAATAATCTACTTTCATTAAGTGATTTATTGTCCTATCATCTTTGATCATTGCTTTGTTTTGCACAATCTTCTATTTATGTCTCAAACATTTAAGGATGTCTATCTGATATCTAATATTTGATTTTATTGTTTTCTATTTTATGGCTAATTCTATGAAGTTTCACTAGTAATTTCTAGATTTGGCACCATAAAAATATGTTATTCTTACCTATCTTTATTTTTAATTTATGCATGTTGATTTAAGTTCTAATTCATTTTTGAGAAATTTTCAATTCAAGTACCTAAGGTAAAGATTTGGTTGGGGGTGGGGGGGGTGGGGTTATGCTTTTCTCTAAGACTAATCCAATCATTTAAATCTCGACAAGTAACATTATTTTATCCACATTGAACATTCACTAAAATATTATTTTTCTTTTTCTTTCATTTGTACTTATTTATTCAAAATTTTATTTTAATCATATTGATATTATTTTATGATGTTGCATTAACAAAATTCGATATACATGTGCAACACAAGTGTCATGCAAGACGTTCTGTCATTATCGTGGGTTCTTCACTTTCATTACATCGATTTGAATTGCTGCATGAAATAACAATAGAATTTTTCTGGACATTTATAATTCGTGGTCTAATTAGACAACATTTTTCTTTGTAAATAGGGCTAAGAGTAAAATTCAAGAATCAGAGTGGACTGTATGAGAAAGCCTTCAAGAATTTATGCAGGGACATCTTGTATTACTGAATAGAGCACCCACGCTGCATATATTAGACATATAGGCATTCCAACCCATTTAAGTAGAGAGGTGCATTATTTATTTACATCCATTAGTTTGCAATGGATTCAATGCCAATTTTGATGGAGATTAAATGATTGTTAAATAATCTACTTTCATTAAGTGATTTACTATCCTTGCGTCTTTGATCTTTCCTTTGTTTTGCACAATCTTCTATTCATATCTCAAGAATTTAAGGATATCAAACTGAGATCTAATCTTTGATTTTATGGTTTTCTATTTTATGGATTAATTCTTAACATTTCCACATGTAATTCCTAGATTTGGCATCATAAAAAATATGCTATTCTTACCTATCTTTATTTTCAATTTAGGCATATCAATTTAAGTTCTTATCCATTTTTCAGGGATTTCCAATTCAAGTACATAAGATAAAGATTTGGTTGGGAGGGGAGGGGGGTACTTATGCTTTTTCTGGAAAACTGTTCCAATCGTTTAAATCTTTACCAGCAACACTTTATTATCCACATTGAATATGTACTAAAATGTTATTTTTTTTCTTTTACGTGTACTTATTTATCATATTTTTCATTACTCTTATCCATTTTAAAAAAAATTCAAAAATCTCTTCTTTTTATTCGGATACATTAATTCAAATTCATAAATTATCTCTATGTTCAATTTATCATGCTTTAAATGTTACCTATTGATACATAAAACCCTAATTAATGTATCCGAGTTACTGAATTAATGTATCCGAATTATCATATTTTTAAGGAATTTCTGTTAATTGAAAAAGGGTAGGAAAAATCATAAATAGCCCTCTACACTGTGATTTCTAAAAAAATTTACTTATTTTAATAGTATTTATATTATTTTATGATATTGTATATAACAAAACTTGATATACACAGGCAACACAAGTTTTATTCAGGATGTTCTGTTGTTGTTGTGGGTCCTTCACTTTCATTACATCAATGTGGATTGCCTCATAAAATAGCTATAGAACTTTTCCAAACATTTGTAATTTGTGGTCCAATTAGACAACATCTTGCTTCGAATATAGTAGTTGCTAAGAGTAAAATTCAAGAAAAAAAGTTGATTGCATGAAAAATCTTTCAAGAAGTTATGCAGGACATCCAGTATTGCTGAATAGAGCATCCAAACTGCATAGATTAGGCATATAGGCATTCCAATCCGTTTTAATGGAGGGGCACGCTATTTGTTTACATTCATTAGTTTGCAAGATTCAATGTCGATTTCGATGGAGATCAAATGGTTGTTCATATACCATTATCCTTAGGATTATGGAATTTTGGAATGGAATGGAATAATAATCTACTTTCAATAAGTGATTTATTAGATAATCGAAAGTAGATTGTCTTGAATATTATTAGAAATTCAAAAGAACTGCATGGAGGATGTTGAACAGCTCAAAAAAGCATTTGTTTATTTGTCTTATTTATTGTTATTTATATAAAAAAATTTATTTAATTATATATATTTATTAATTAATATTATAATGTTAGACAAATTCATATTAGCAAAGGGGTCTTAGTAAGACTTTTTCAGAAAATATTTATCCACCTATATTCTAGTATTATTTGTATCTATATACTATAAATATAGAATATATAGAAAATACTATAGATTATGGTGTTTATACATCAACCTAGCCAATGACTATTCATTATTCCATGAAAAGAAATTAAACAAAACATATTTTAGAAGCTTCCTTTGCTATCAGATCTTTGAGTCCATCACTCAAGAGACGAAGAAGAAAATGAGTTTTCTTATTGGATCTCTCTAGAACATGGGAGAAAATTGATTTCCAAATTTGGGTGGGCTTTCAAAGCTTGTAATTATGGGCCTTTTTTGCTTTTTAATGAAGGTGGCTTCGGCCACTTTATGATATAAATATAATGACCCATTAGGTTATTTCGAAAACGAGCCTTTTCTTTTTTATAAAAGATCATTTTCGTATATTTGAATAGAGAATTCTAAATAAATAATTTAATTGGTGGGTTAAAGTGTTAATTTATTTAATACCCTATACCACTTTATTTATTAAAATAAGAGGGTTTGTCACTTTTAGTACCTAATTAGTTTGAAAAAAAAGAAGAAGAAGAGAATATCGAGGAACTTAGGGTGCGGCGAACTGCAAAGCACAGCATGTGACTTTTCTTCAGGTAAAATTCTATCTGGGGATTCCTTTCTTATTCTTATAAATTAGTGTAAATTTTAAAAGAGAATGACTGACCCTAAATTATTTTATATTAAATGAGTAGATTGAACAATCTGAAGTAATATGGATTGGGATTAGAAGTTGTTGTTGTGCCGTTGCGGGAAGAGGACAAGTATGCCCTAATTGACAACCATAGCCAAATAATTGAATGATAGTGGCATGTTACCATTAAAATATATGACCAATAGAATAAGGGTAATGGTCACCACCACTATTCCTTATCAGTGCCTGCTATTTTTAGCTATTATTATTTTGTTATCAAATTAAAAGTTATGTTTTGATATATTGAGATAAATAATTAAATGTTAGGCATATTATCTTATATGAATTTCATTAAATTTATGATATTGGAGAAATTGAAACTTAACCCTAGGCTTAAAATTTGAAAAATATGAGAGTCAAAATCTTATTGTGATTATTTAATTGATTATATTACATTGATTTGGAAGCCCAACGAAAAGGAAAGGCTCAAGTTCCAGAGTGATTGCTTGATTATTTGAGGCAAGTGAATTTTTAAATCTCAGTTTAAGCTTGTAGATGTTTGTATTTCCGTGTTATGTGTATTGGGAAGTAATGAGAATTGAACTGGGTTATTGACTATATGATTGGCCTTAAAAATGGAGATGAGGGTATAAAATGGTGATCTAATGACATGTATTAGTGGAATTGATATATTGTGATTATGGGTTTATTTTGGACATGTGAAATAACTATGTTGATGTGAGATAGAAAAAATTATTGTTGTTGTCATGCTATTATCATGAATCATATGAACATGAATTGATTGAATTGACTCTGATACTATTGTCTTGAGACTGAAAATGATATAAAACAAAGGGTTCGGGCCACACGCTCCATGGTAGGATATGTATATCGAGGGGACGGGCCACACACTCCGTGGCCGGTAACATGGAAAAAAATATTCCCCATGGGTTCTGGACTGTAATTTAGCGGATGTGTACCGATAGGACAAATATGCATCATCTCACTGCATTGCATCACATTTGATTGATATTTGTGAATTCGTGTTTATCACTTACTGCTTTGTATATGTTGAACTTGACTTGATATGATTCACTTGATGAGACTATTAATGAGTATTTGTGGACTGTATTATTAATATTATTATTGTGTAGAGTGTAGAGTTGGGCTGGTTTTATGCAGGTTGTAGTTAAGGAGGTTCGGTTGGGATGACAGGAGTACTTGTATCTATTGAGCTTTGCTTAGTTTTAGTTATTCACTTCCTGAGTACCGTGTTGTTTGGTACTCACCCCTTGCTTCTACACTTGTGTAGGTTGTGAGTCCGGACCTACTTGATCTCCTACTATTTTCTACCATACCTAAGGCTATTATTTCGAGTGATGAGGTAGCTGTTACATCCATCTAGCGGATACCTCTTACTCCTTCATTATATTTTAGTCTTATTCTAGAGACAAAGACATTGTGACTATATTTTCTTTCGTACTTCAATAATGTATTAGTGACTTGTACACGTGACAATCAGTCTTGGGGTATTTTGAGATTATTTATTTATTTTTGACTAAGTTAAACCTTGCTTTATCTCAATTACTTCTGCATTTACTTTCCGTTGAGTTTTAGGCTGACTTGTCTCGATGGGTTGAAATGAGTGCCATCACACCCGATTCGGGTCGTGACAATAAAATTCAAAAAATACATCATGTTTATTTTTATGGTAGATTATGACTTGCACATGTGAAAGATAGGCATGAACATCATAGCAAATCATCATTTACATTGCGTTCTAATAGTTTTCCATTAACATGTATGCTTTTTTAGTAGTTTTCTAAAATTAATATGGGTGTACAACATTGTTAGACCCTAAAAAATTCAGCTATGTTAAATAGCCTCATAGTCTTTCTTGTCCTATCAATTTCACTGTACATTGGTCTCTCCACATATTTTTCTCATATTTCATCTAACTCATGGCCATAGCTAAGCCTTACAAGACTCTTTCTCTCATTACTCTAACATTTCGACAAATAAAATAAGGTGTGAATCTTTTGTTCTGACGTTTTTATCTTCTCTTTGTTTTGCACAATCTTCTATGTATGCCTCAAGCATTAAAGAATGTCAATCCGAAATCTAATATTTTATTTTATTATTTTCTTTTTTTATGGATTAATTCTAAGGATTTCCACTAGTAATTCCTAAATTTGACACCATAAAAATCTGTTGTTCTTACGCATCTTTATTTTCAATTCAGTTATGTCAATTTAAGTTCTAATCCATTCAGGGATTTCCAATTCAAATACCTTAGCTAAAGATTTGGTTGAACAACTCTAAGGAGTAGAACCATAAAAGCCAAAGGTTGGGGGTGGGGTGGGGTTACTTACATATGCCTTTCCCTAAGACAAATCAAACCATTTTAATCTCTACAATCAACACTATATTATCCTAATTGAACATTCACTAAAACATTATTTTTATTCTTTTATGTGTACTTATTTATTTGAAGTTTTATTTTAATAGTATTGATAGTACTTTAGAATATTACATACAAATTTTTTTGATATACACGTGTCGAGAGAATTAAACTTCTGTCAAAGAGGAGGAAATTGAATATTGAATTTTTATCATTCGGACAAAAAAATAAGTCACGAAAAACACAACATGTTTACTTTTATGGATGATTAAGACTTGCATGTGTTAAAGATAGATATGAACATCATAGCAATCATTTTAATCTCGACAAACAACACTATATTATCCACATTGAACATTCCTTAAACGTTGTTTTTTTCTTTCATGTATACTTATTTATTCAAAGTTTTATTTTAATAATATTGATATTGTTTCACAATATTGAATACAACAAAACTTGATGTACACGTGCAATGACATGCAAAGAGAATTGTATTTATTAAAAAGAGGGAGTAAAAGAAATTGGAATTTTTTCATTCATACAATAAAGTAGTCAAGAGAAACACAACGTTTACTTTTTTGGCAGATTATGACTTGCACATATTAGAGATAGACACGAACATCATAGCAATACACATCATTTACAGTGTATTTTATAGGTTTCTATTACTCTGTAAGCTTTTTGAGTAGTTTTTTTTAAAAAAATTAATAAGGATGATCTATTAAAACATAAGTCATTGTATGACTCTATAAATTCCAGTTTCGTCAAAAATCGTCACAGCCTCTCTGGTCCTATCAATTTGACTATACATTGTTCTCTCCACATATTTTTCTTATTTTTCATCCAACTCATGGCCGCACTGACCCCTCACATGTCTTTTTCACTAACTCCCTAAGAATTTCAAAAAAATAAAAAGTGAATCTTTTGTTACGTCGTCTTCGATTTTTCCTTTGTTTTGGACGACCTTTTTTGTATGTGACAAACATTTAAGGATGTCAATCAGAGATCTAATCTTTGGTTTTATTATTTTATGATTTATGGCATGATTCTAATGATTTACACGAAGAAGTCCTAGATTAGGCACCATATAAAATTTGCACCTTTTATTTATCTTTATTTTCAATTTTAACATGTCGAGATAAGTTATAATTCCTTTTTCAGGGGTTTTCAATTCAAGTTCCTAAGCTAAAAATCTGGTTGAACAACTCGACGGTATAGAATTATAAAAGGTCATAGGTTTGTTGGGGGGGGGGGAGGGGAAGGGGGATCTTATGCCATAGACAAATTCAACCATTTTGATCTCGACAAATAACACTATATTATCCACAGTGAACATTTACTAAAGCGTTATTTTTCCATTTCATATGATTTTATTTATTCAAAGTTTTATTTTAATATTAATGATACTATTTTACAATATTGCATATAACAAAATTTGATAGACACATGCAATATACGTGCCGAGAGAATTGTACTTTTAAAAAAGTGGGAGGAAAAAAGAAAATGGATTTATTTGTTCCTACAAAAAGAAGTCACGAGAAACACAATATATTTTTTATATGGTAGATTACGACTTGCATACGATCGATTGATTTTTGTTTTATTATCTTTTCCTTTTGTTGTTTTTTCTGGTTAAGGTCTATACTTTGGATTGGGCCTTTTTTTTGTACAAATCTTTTATCTAAGGAAAAAAATACATAGTATGACAAATATGTGATATATATTTATTATGCACAATTATAATTTCAAAAAATTACAATTTGTAGCTATATTTAATATTTTATAATAAATTTCTCTCTCCTCTCTCTCTCTCCTCTCTCTTTTCTCTTTTCCTTCTCCCGCTTATCTCTCTCCTCTTTCCTTGTCCTCTCTTGCTCGCCTCCTCATGTCTCTCTGTAATACAAATACAAATAGTAGCAGTCAATTATACATACACATGACAACACACCAAGCAATAAATACAAATACAAACACACATGATAAAACATAAATATAAATATACAAGGTAACAGATTTATAAAAATACACATGAATAAAAATATAATTTGTTACGAAATACAATATTGATACAATTGTATTCGTTAATACACTTGAACAAATATAACTTGATACAATTGTATTCGTTAATACACTTGAAATAATTGATTGTATCAATGAATACAATGGATTGGGATACAATTATATTCGTTGATACAAATCAATTTAATATGTGATACAATTATCGATCAGAAATACAATTATATACATTTAATACAACTGTGTCTCTTTGGCCTTGATACGAGTCATTTGTATCGACGAATACAATAGGTCTCGCTCGCCTTGTATTCATTGATACAATTGATCTGTATCAATTGTATTCGTGATACACTTATCGATCAAATATACATTTAATACAATTGTATCTCTCTCGCTTCTCTCCTCTCTCCCAAATCTTGCTCGCCTCTCTCCTCCGTCCTCCCTCTTCCAATCTCGCTCGCCTACGATTAATGAAATAAGGTCTACGGTCCTTGCCTGTGAATTTATTTATTTATTAAAAAAAACTTGCAAACTATAGTTAGTTTTTTTTTTATATAAAAAAAATGCAGCGAACGGACGTCAGGTTGTCCGTTAAAAAGAATGACAGTTCGCAGCATAATGAACCTACAATTTTTTATGGTTTGTGAATTTTTCAGCATTTAGACTCCTAACTCTGCTAATGTGTTACATTAGAAAGTTATGCAGCTTGTTCAATCTTCAGAATAAGGTAGTCACATTTTATATTTCTTATAAGAGGGAGTTTAGAGACAGTGAAGTTTTATTGATATCTATATTAAATTTGGATTAAATCTTAAATTCATGATATATTGACCAAGTCAAATTATTGATTAATAAAGTCGGATTAATATTTAAGTTAGAATTATATGACTTAAATAAAGTTCAAATTACATTTGGACCAGTCCATTAAGTGGACAAGATGAGCCCAACTCATGCTCTTCAAGCCGAAGGTCTTCTAAATTATTCGAAGACCGAAATACCCCTAAAATCCTAGTTCATGCCTATATAAAGGGGTCTTCAGAAGAAAAGAAGGACACATAAATACATAGAATCCTTGCTCTTCAGTGGTAATCTGCAAGTCTTCTAAATACAAAGAAGTCTTCACCTCCAAGTATTGAGACGCAAGTATTCCATCAAATCAAGAATGAAGTAAGACTCTTGAATTGATAATCGTGAAGAGGAGAATCAGGGGATTACATCTTTCTTTCTTAAGATTTCATAAAGATTGTAACATTCACACATATTTAAATATATATATTATTGTTTGCTTGCTATTTTTCCTTTCTTGATCCCTATATTTCAGGAACGAAACTTAGTCGCTTACAAATTGGCACGCTCAGCGGGACAATCTTTACCTCTCATCTCTTATCTTCAAAAAATCAAAGTTCAAAAATATTGAGATGGCTTCCAAAAAGATCAACTCAAAATCCGCATCTGCATCCGCAAAAACTGCTAGATTCGCATTCTCTACTGCTTTGGAAAACATCCTAGATGTTACTGTGGGAATCATGGGACCTGTCACAAGGAACCAAGCCAAATTGCTAGGATGACAAACCTGACAAATGCAATCTGAATTTGTTGTTGTCTTTGGTTCATCTCTGAAAGGTATGAAGTCTCTCGCAAACACCGCAAAAAAAGACATCGCTGAAATGGTTGAGGGGGTTCTTTCCTAATTAAGCTTATTTACGTCTGAAAAGTCCTTCACTTTAGTCAAGATGATGTCTTAAGCACTGGATCTGCTCCGCATAAGATATCTACATCTCATGTTTGGAAAAATCGATGTTATTCTCCATCATCTACGATGGTGACTAACGCTTCATCCGTAGAAGTACAACTTGCTAGCTTGAAAAGAGCTATTGAAGGCTTGACCAAATATGTTCAATACCAAGATGCTTTAATTGTTAAGTTAATGAATAGGGTGAAAGGCATGATGAATGAAGAATTCAGTCATGCACCTGGAAAACATCCACAAGTACAAAAGACAGTTAATCGTCCCGCAAAGCAAGTGGAACATTCTAAGGAGATCCAAGTTTCCTCTGATGGAATGATTCCAATCGACCAAATCAAGGAGTTCATCAAGGGACCATTAAAGATAAGTACGAGGTTGCTGCAAAATCCTCCCTCACATATGCGAGGACATACACTACAAGGATTGATATCTTGAAGATGTCTGTAAGTTATCAACCCCCAAAATTTCAGCAGTTCGATTGTAAGGGAAGCCCGAAGTAGCATGTGGCACACTTCATTGAAACATGCAACAATGCTGGGACATATGGGGATTACTTCATCAAACAATTTGTTTGTTCCCTTATGGGTAATGCTTTCGATTGGTACAGAGACCTTGAGTCTGGTTCCATTGATAGTTGGGAACAAATGGAGCAAGAATTTCTTTACCACTTCTATATAACAAGATGTACAGTAAGCATGGTGGAACTTACAAACACACGTCAGTGAAACGAGGAGCCAATTTTTGACTTCATTAACCGATGGAGGCATGCAAGTCTAAACTGTAAAGATAGACTTAGTAAAGCTTAGGGTATAAAGATGTGCATTCAAGGCATGCACTGGGGTCTCCGCTATATTTTGCAAGGCATAAAGCCTAGAAATTTTGAGGAATTGGCCACTCACGCTCATGATATAGAGTTAAGCATGGCATTAGTCGGAATTGAAGCGCCTCCTGTCCACGAACTCCGCATAGGTAAAGAATAGCAAGAATTCAAAAAGGTTGGGAAATATTTGGCCAAGGTTGAAAATAAAGAATTCATGAACGTCAATGATTCTCCAGTGAAGTTCACCACGGAGGTAGGAAATAAGCAAAACATAAAGATGACTTTTTTTCAAGATAGGACAAATCAAAAATTGTCTTTAAAGGAAATGGAAAAAAAAGAATTACCCATTTCTTGACTCAGACGTCATTGCAATCTTTGATGAACTCCTTGGGATGAAACTTTTTGAGTTACCATAGATGAAATGACCGAATGAAGCAAGGAGGAGTGATGATCCAAACTACTGCAAGTACCACCGATTGGTTGGACACCCTATCAAAAAATGCTTCGTCTTTATGGATAAAATCATGGACCTAGCTCGCGAAGGGAAGATTGAACTTGAAGATGAGAAATCAAGTTCAAACCAAGTCAGTATTGCTTTTAACCTACTCAATTCGGTCATGACCTGCAATATTGTTGAAGGATATGGAGATAAAGTTGTTCCAAACATAACTCTGACGATAATGATTAAGTTTGGATACTTTGAATCCATTAATGTTGATGAGTTGTTGTCTCTTCCTATGCTAAGTGATGTAGCTTTCTTATGGATTTTATAGAAGAAGGATCGACAAAAGACGATGGAGATGAGGTAGATCATCTTAATGATTGGGTATGGACTCTCGTGACTCGCCATAAATACCATAAAGCAAGTTTTCATAAAGAGTCGACTAAGAGACGCATCAGGGAAAAGATAGTGAGAAGACCCAAAAGAACAATATTGATTGCGTACCCAAAGAAGTAGGAAATGAAGGTGCATCACTATCAAAAGTTACGTCGACCAATTATATTGGGAGAATATTTGCCGAGTTGGTTTTATACCTAGTTCACATGTGATGGCATAAAAGCTCTATAATGTAGTGTCGATGAGAAAGAAGTGAAAAATGTAACTGCACTGTGTTCATTACAAAAAGACTCCCCAAGGTCATTTCCTGAAGTCGAGGATGTGTGCATGGCCAAAATCACATTCTCTGATGACGACCTTCTTCTTGGTGGCGCATCTCAAAATTGCCCTTTATTCATGGTTGGTTTTACGTGTGAACAAAGAGTGAACAAAATCCTAGTCGATGGTGGATCTGTAGTCAATATCCTTCCAATTCATACAATGAAGGAACTTGGGATCTCAACAGAAGATCCTACTGAAAGTCATTTAATGATCCAAGAATTCAACCAAGAGAACAAAGGGCTATAGGGGCGGTCAAACTGGACCTCACCATTGGAGAGTTGCAATCAAGTGTGTGATTACATGTGATTGATGCAAAGAATTCATACAACATCTTGCTTGGTAGGCCTTGGGTACGTGAGAAAAAAGTCTTACCATCTACCTACCACCATTGTTTGAAATACTATGAGGATGGAGTTGCAAGAATAATTGTTGCAGATGATAATCCATTTACTAAAGCTGAAGTACACTTTTCTGATGCAAAGTTTTACTTGAAGAAATATGCCATAAAGGTTGATGACATCGTGACCAAAGATGCAAAGTAAATAAAAAAGCTACGATAGTCGTTGGTAAGGCAAAGGTTGCAAACAAGGAAGCTCCAAAGCTTGGCAATCCGAATAAGGCACCTAACATAACTGTTACTTATTCAAGTAAAAAGGTGACGCCTGTTCTTTGTTATGTCCCAAAGGATAAGGATGATGAAGGACACTCTCTCAAGTTGCAAGGAAATGCACTAGAGGGACTAACCCTTCCTGTTAGGCGAATTGATATGATGAAGTCATCCACAAAGTTACTTGGAAAGTATATGGCTCCTAAGTCATCCCTTTACAAAACATTTATGGCCCCTAAGTCATCGCAACATGAAGCACTCCCAATGAAGCGTGTAGAAGGTTTTGATCCTAATGCCTATAGACTACTAGCAAAGGTTGGATTCGATCCTAACGAACCATCAAAATTGGGAAAGATTATATTAGAACCTTCTATGAGGAAAAAATATGAAGGACTGGGATACAAACAACCTCCACCGATCTGCATCTCCATAAGAAGGGTAAGCAATATCTACATCACTGCGGAAGATGAACCTGTTGCTTCTAACAAAATCCTTCTATCTTCGATTGACTTGGAAACTCAACAATGAGAATTTTCATATTTGAGAGGTTAGGGAGGCCATTGAAGAAGAAAAATAAGCTTTGGAGAAGAAATGAGAGTATAAAGGCATCTGCTTTGCCCGAATCTCAAAATGTCCCTAAGGATTTCCAATGTTTAATCCCTTATAGAATGAGCCTGCGGACAAACCTTATGGTCTCGTGTGGAGAAGTACTGAAGACAAAGTGGAATATTATGGTCTACACCAAGCAACATGATGAAGATGAAGAAAGTTTTGGCTCTTTATATCATGTCACTACACAAGTGAAGGGTATAACCTTTCTCCAATTAAAATTGATGAAGAGTTGGAGGATGTTTCATGGTGTTACTATATATCTTTTAATGATGGAGAACCTCAAAAAGATGAAGATGCTAAGTATGCACCACCCGAACTCAAAGAAGGAGTAAAGACAACGGTTAATGCATTACAATAAATCAACTTTAGAACTGATGAAGAGCCAAAGCTCACTTATGTGAATACTTTACTAGCAGGTGATGAAGAGAGGGCCTACGTCGACTTACTCAAAGAGTATAACAATGTATTTGCATAGAGTTACAAAGAAATGCCTAGATTATACCCGAAGGTTGCAGTCCATCATCTTGAAGTAAAAAAGGGCACACGTCCTATGAAGCAAGCTCAATGGCTCTTTAGGCCTGAATTGGTGTTACATCTTGAAAATATCTACGCTAAGATTCACACCATTCTTTGTAGGTGTATAGGCTTGAACTTAAAGACTTCAAATTATATATATGAGATAGGATCAATTCCTAAGTATTTAAGGTATATTAGATGTTGTTTATGGTCATAAGGGATCTCTAACACCAAGTCAAGTCCAAAGAATTTCTATTGGCTAAGTTTTCCGATGAGTCCGTATAAATGTCAATTTTAAATGACCATAACTTTCAGAATATTAATATTTAAGTGTTCCATGACCTATCAAATTAATGGTCTTTGAATTCTCTTTCCAATGCCACTAAGTTTTCCTCATTCCGATTTCGAAGTAAAACGTTATGACCATTTTACCAAAGTTTATCGCTGTAGTAGGTCTTGGCGCGGTGCTCTGGGTGATGGCGCGGCACGCCACTATCGCTCCTGCAGGCCCATGGACCCAGTTTTTTAGTTTTTCTTTAGAAAAGGGCATTCTGAACCTTTCCCACCCATCCTATATATAAACCACTCTCCAAAAACACCCAAGAACGTTGAGACCAAGAATTGGAGAAGAAAAAGAGGGCTAGAGTTCAAGTTCTTCAAGTAAGGCTATCAAATCCTTGATTTTTTCTTGAAGTCAGGTATGTAAGGCTCCTCATAACATGGATTGAATTCACGCATGTGCCATACATCTTCTCATCTCTTTGAGTTGAATGTTCACATAAATTGAGTTTTCTTGATAGATCCCTATCCTAATGAGTTTTTACATCTACTAACTTGATTTTGTCATGTTGATGTTGATGAGTTGAGAACCTGATAATTGCTTCATGTCTTCATCCCCATGAACCTGAGTTGATCCCTATATTACAATATTCTCTTACTATGGTTGGGTCTAACAGTCGATTGGTATGAGTTGTTATACATATTTTGTTATAAACTTTAATATTTTGAGTCTCCTTAATTATTGATTTGGAGTCTCAATGAGTCATGATTTAGCCCCAAAAGATTGGCTGAATGATGGAGAAATGATTGGATAGGATTAAATATTATCATAAATGCATATCTAAACTACTCTTGAAAAATATGATTGGGGTTGATTTGATAGTATGATCGGTCGAGAGGTTTGATTGTGATAGGATTGATGAATTGATAAGGGTCCAATGAGACTTGTTGAAATGACTAGATTGACTGATTGGATAGAGTTTTATGAGCATTGAGTCTTGGGAGGAGTATCGATCATCGAATTAGGTAAGAGTAAGTAATAACTCGAATCCAATAAATACATCGCCAAACATAGGAGAGGATTGAACTATTAAAGTTGGATGATTCCCAAATTACTGTCCTGATATGATAGGACTTGATTGGTTATGGATTCATGATTGTTGATTCATTCCTACCCTGGCAAGGTATGAACGAATGTGGAAGTAATATCGGTTTGTTGTACTATCACTGGCTCATAAGTGATAGTTATCGGATAAGAAAAACTCTCATATAAGTCTTGATAGTACTCTGAGTCAGATCGGAATAGATTGGATTAGGTTGTATATGATTGGTCTTGTCTAAATCATATTCTTGTTTAAACTTTGGACATCTTGATTTAGTTTTTCCTTCTTCTGAGTTGATTTAATCCTACCCTGATGCATGTTTCATTCTGCCATTTTACATACTCATACATTCCATGTACTACCGCCATTTGACCTGAATCATTTCATGATGTAGAGAAAGGTACTAGAGATCATCAACAGGTGCACCGTTGAGGATTTATTTGCTTCCATCTAGTTGGTGAGTCTTCTCTGTTTCTGGAGGATACCGCAGTTATATTTTTAGCTTTGAGTTAGCTTTTCTTTATTTTATTTGTGGTAGCCATGAACCTATCATTTACACCTCTTAGATTATTGATAGAGGTTTCATAGACTAGAGTGCGGATGATGTTGATTTATTTCGTTTTGACTAGTTTTATTCTTATTAGTTATTGATTGGATATGTGGTTGGCCTTTAGCCTTATTTATGAATAGTATTTTTGTGAGTTGAGTCTTCCGCCGATAGGATGTGACTGAATGAAAGTGTGATTGGACCAAATGGTTCACTTGAAGGCCATAAATGGTTTTCGAGTGCCGGCCACATCTAGGGTATCCTCTCGGTGCATGACAAACTTGGTATCAGAGCACAGAGTTTAAGAGTCCTAGGGAGTCTATGAAGCCGTGTCTAGTAGAGTCTTGATTATGGGTGTATTGTGCACCACACTTATAATCAGGAGGCTACAAACATTAGAAATTATTTCACTTCTTCCTACTCTAAGATCGTCCGAAATAGTTTAACACTAAAAGTTATTCCTAATTCGTGCGTTATGCGTTTGTAGATAATGCCTCCAAAACATATCGCAAGTCAGAGGGACGCTATCCAAATAGAGGTTCCACAGTCAGAGATGCCCTCACCGAGGACTAGATTCCAACTTGTAAGATATACTGAGGCACCTCAAATGCCTACTACTCAGCCTGCCCTAACTTTGGAGGAAGATTTTTGAGGAGCGATTGCTATGCTCACTCAGTTGGTGGTTGCCCACAATGGTAGCCAGAGTACACCAATTCCTAGCTCTAGTTATCAAGAGTCGTCTGTTGCCACAATGATTAGAGATTTTTTGAGAATGAATCCGCCGGTATTCACGGGTTCCAAGGTTGATGAAGACCCTCAGAATTTCATTAATGAGATGTAGAAAATCCTGAAAGCGATGCATGCTACGGAGATCGAGGGGGTTGAGTTGGTGTCTTATCAACTCAAGGATGTGGAAAATATCTGGTATAACCAGTGGGAAGAAAGTAGAGGTGAGGATACTGAGCCTACTATTTGGGATGAGTTTGAGGGAGCATTCATTGATCACTTCTTTCCCAGAAAATTGAGGGAAGTAAAAGTAGAAGAGTTTGTAAATTTGAAACAAGAGGGTATGACAGTTAAAGAGTATAGTCTGAAGTTCATCCAGCTATCTATATATGCTCCGGAGATGATCCTAGATATAAGATCAAAGATGAGGAAATTTGTCTCCATGTGAAAAAAGAGTGCAAAGCATCATTGTTGATCTCTGACATGAATATTTCTAGATTAATGGTGTATGCTCAACAGGTAGAGGATGAGAAGAGGAAAGACAAGGAGGAGCATTTAAGCAAGAAGGAAAAATTAGCTGGACATGAGAGTGAACAGAGGCAGAGTAAGGGCAACAGGTCATTCTTTCAAAAGGTCTTCCAACTATGCCCCATCTGCGACAAGTGCACCTATGCCACACAACTGGTATGATTGGCAGGGACAGAGTCACCAAAATTTTATATCCTAGGCTAGTGTGGGTCAAGGTTCGAAAAGAAAGATACCATGTGGCAAGTGCAATAAGCTCCATTTAGGAAAGTGCAGAGAGGGAAAAAATGGTTATTATAAATGTGGAAAAGTGGGCCATTTTTAGAGGGAGTGTGCGATATGGGGCAATAGAGTCCAGTATTCTACCACTGCGCCACCAGGTAGAGGTAATCAGAGGGGAACTACTTCAGGTACGAGCAGAGGTACAAACCATTTGTATGCCATGGGTAGTCGCCAAGCTCAGGAGAACTCCCTAAACGTTATGATGGGTATGATTCGAGTCTTTACTTTTGACTGTTATATTTTGATGGATCCGGGTGCCACGCTATCTTTTGTGTCTCCTTATGTGGCTAGTAAATTTGATAAAATTCCTGAGTGTCTTGTAGAACCCATTAGTGTAGCTACTTCTGTTGGTGATCTTGTCTTAGCTGAGAGAGTCTATAAGGATCGTAATGTGTCAATCTATCACAGCAATACCCTGGCTGACTTAGTTGAGTTGGACATGATTGATTTTGATGTGATTCTTGGCATAGACTGACTTTATGTCTATTATGCATCTTTTGATTGTAGAACTCGGATTGTTAAGTTCAAATTCTCGAATGAAGCTGTCATAGAGTGGAAGGGTAGTCCTATCGTGCCTAAGGGTAAATTTATTTCCTACTTTAGGGCAAGAAAGTTAATCTCGAAAGGGTGTATTTATCACATCATGTGAATGAAAGTTGACAATGTTGAGTCTCCATCCCTTGAGTCGGTTCTGATTGTCAACGAGTTTCCGGAATTCTTCTTGAAGATCTGGCCGAAATCCCTCTTGATAAGGAGATCAACTTTGGGATTGATGTCCTTCCTGATATGCAGCCTATCTCTATCCCTCCATATAAAATGACTCATACTGAGTTGAAAGAACAGTTGAAGGACTTGTTAGACAAAGGATTTATTAGGCCGAGTGTCTCACCTTGGGATGCTCCTGTCCTATTCGTGTGAAAGAAAGATGGGTCCCTTAGAATGTGCATTGATTACAGGAAACTAAACAAGGTCACCATAAAGAACAAATACCCTCTCCCCAAAATAGATGATTTATTTGACCAACTTCAGAGTGCCACTTATTTCTCAAAGATAAACCTAATATCAGGTTACCATCAGTTGAAGGTAAGGGAGTGTGATATCCCAAAGACAGCTTTTTGGACCCGTTATGGCCATTTTGAGTTCTTGGTCATGTCCTTTGGGTTGACTAATGCCCCTGTAGCCTTTATGGATCTCATGAATTGAGTATTTAAGACATATCTTGATATGTTCATGATTGTCTTCACTGATGATATTTTGGTCTACTCCAAGGATGAGGAAGAGCAAGCCTATCATCTTAGAGTTTTCTTACAAATGCTAAAATACCAGGTATTGTATGTAAAATTCTCTAAATGTGAATTTTGGCTTTCATCAGTAGCTTTCCTAGGCCACATTATATCTGGAGATGATATTCAGGTTGATACTCAAAAGATTGAAGCAGTGAAAAATTGGCCCAGACCCACATCCCCAACAGATATAAGAAACTTCTTGAGTTTGGTTGGCTATTACCGAAGATTTATAGAAAGATTCTCATCCATATCATCACCATTGACCAAGCTGACCCAAAAGAAGGCTAAGTTCTAATGGTCCGATGCTTGCCAGAAGAGTTTCCAAAAATTGAAGACCAAGCTGACCACTTCTCTTATTTTGACTTTGCCCGATGGAACAGAGGATTTTGTAATCTATTGTGATGCATCTAGAGTTGGTTTGGACTGTGTGTTGATGCAGAGGGAAAAAGTGATATCCTATGCTTCAAGACAGCTTAAGATTCATGAGAGAAATTACCCAACTCATGACCTTGAGTTGGAAGCTGTGGTATTTGCTCTTAAAATTTGGCGCCACTATTTTTATAGAGTGCATGTTGATGTGTTAACCAATCATAAGAGTTTGCAGTACGTCTTCAGTCAAAAAGAACTCAACCTGAGGCAGAGGAAATGGCAAGAGTTGATTAAGGATTATAACATGAGCATTCTCTATTACCCAGGTAAAGCTAATGTTGTTGCAAATACTCTTAACAGGTTGTCTATGGATAGCACTACCTATATAGGGGAAGAAAGAAAGAATTGACTAAAGAGGTGCATAGATTAGCTCGATTGGGGTGGAGTTAATGTTCAGAATGGGTCTGTATCCTCTCTTGTGGTAGAGGTAAAAGAGAAGCAAGACCAAGATCCCGTCCTCCTTTAGTTGAAGGAGGTTGTTCACAAAAAAAAGGTGATGGTTTTCTCCAAAGGGGGAGATGGTGTGATGAGGTACCAAAATAGATTATGTGTCCTAAATGTTGGTGATGTTCGAGAAAGGATTATGGCCGAAGCGCATAGTTACAGATACTCTATTCATCCTGGTTCTACAAAGATGTATCATGACTTGAGTGAAGTCTATTGGTGGAGTGGAATGAAGAGAGATATTGCTGAATTTATTTCCAAGTGCCTGAATTGCCAACAGGTTAAAGTTGAGCATCAAAGGCCATGTGGGTGTCACGCCCCGGAAGGGTACCCTAGACGTGGCCAACACTCGAAAGCCATTTCTGGCCTTCAAGCGAACCACTTGGTCCAGTCACACTTTCATTCATTCATATTCTATCGGCAAAAGATTCTATTATAAGGATACTATTCATAATTTAGGGCCAAAGGCCAAACAAATACCCAATCAATAACTAACTAGATTAAAACTAGTCAAACGGACAATTCAACACTTCCACAATCTAGTCTATGAAGCCTCTATCAACAATCCAAGGGGTGCCAATGACAAGTCTATGACTACTAAAATCAAAACAAGAGAAATAAATCAAAACGATAAAGAAAATCTCGGTATCCTCCAGAAACTGGGAGGACTCACCAACTAGCTGGAAGTAAGTGGATCTTCAGCGGTGCGCCAATTGATGATCTCGAGTACCTATCTCTGCATCATAAAATGATGCAGGCCAAATGGCATCAGTACATGGAAAGTACGAGTATGTAAAATGGCTGAATGAATCAACATCAGAGAGAATCAAGCCAACTCAGAATCTCAACTCAGAAAGAAGAACAACTCAATCAAGTGTCCTAAGCCTAACCAAGAATATGGTTTAGACGGGACCAATCACATACAATTCAACTCAATCCGACTCAGAGTACTATCATGACCTATATGTGAGTTTCTCTTATCCGACAACTATCAGTTATGAGCCAGTGACAGTACACCAAACCGACGTTGTTGCCGCATCCATTCATACTTTGACAGGGTATGAACGAATCAACCAATCATGGATCCAATCCAACCAAGTCCTATAATGTCAGGACAAAAATTTTGGGGAAGCATCCGACTTTAACGGCTCCATCCCCTCCTACGTTTGGCGGCGTAGTTATTGGATTTGAGTTATTAGTTACTCTTACCCAATTCGGTGCTCGATAATCCTCTCAAGACTCAATGCTCATAAAACTCCATCCAATCAACTCAGTCAAATCATATCGACAAGTCTCATTTAGAACTTGTCAACTCATCATCTCTATCACAATCAAACCTCTCCCAAGTCATACTATCCGCTTAATCCCAATCATATCTTTTAAGAGTAGATTAAATATACATTTATAACAACATACAAACCTATCTAATCATTCCTCTATTCATTTAATAAATCTTTTGGGACTGCCCACAACTCCAAGGTTTTAAATCAATAATTCAAGATAAGCAACATATTTAAGAAAGTTAACATATTTAGCATAGTCAACATAGTTAAGAAGGATCAACGAAATATGTTCAAACTCTCATCTCAATCAACTCATACCAACATGTAGCACATCACTTTCTTGACTCCATAACATCAACATAATAAAATTTAGGATAATAGATGAAAAGACCTAGTTGGACATAAAGCTTCCAATAAACTCCATTCTTATGAAAAATCGACCTCAAAGAAGATGTGGGGCACATGGGTGGACTCAACCCATGCTTTGAGTAGCCTTACATACCTTGGTGAAGACTTTGAAGAAACCTTGATGCTAGGTCTTTAATGGAAGTCTTGAATTCTTGAAGTTCTTGAAGTTCTTGAAGGCAATCCTTGTTGGAAAAGGATTTGAAGGAGAAGAGATGGGATTTCTAGGGCTTTTTAGAGAGAGGAAGGGGCTGAAATAATGGTCCAAAACATCAACAAATCAGTGTATATATAATTAGGGAAAATGTCCAATTTTCCCTTCCTAAAAAATTTGCAAAAACTCGGGCTAAAACACTTCTGGCGCGATAGTGGCGTGTCGCGCCTCTACAGCACCAAGTCAAATATAGGCTTAAAACCTGCACATCTGATAGTGGCGCACCGCACCAAGGACCAAAATACTGAGGCTATTTTATGGCGTTATAGTGGCGCGTCGCGCCCTTACAGCGCCAAGCCTAAGTTTTCTGGGTTCTGGAAAATAGGCTTAAAAACCCTGCACATCTCATAGTGGCATGCCGCGCCAGGGACCAAACTACTGAGGCTTCTTCCTGGCGCGATAGTGGTGCATCGCGCCACTGCGGCTCCAAGCCCAGGCTTCTAGCAGTTGCCACCCAGGCCTGAAATTCCTGCACTACTAGTCCGTCTTAGGATAGTTATAACTTTTGACTCCGAACTCTAAAAATGAAAATCTTGGCGGCGTTGGAAAGAAGACTCGAAGGCCTTTAATTTAATAGGTCATGGGCCTCCCATATCACCATATTTTAAAAGATATGGTTGTTAGAAGTCGACCCCTTATATGAACTCATTCTAAAACTTAGCCAAGATGAATTCTTTGGACTTAGCTTGGTTCTAGGGATCCTTTGTGATCCCACATCACCTCTAAAACTCTTCAATTACTTGGGAACCTATCCTAAATCATGTATACACTTCACAATAGTCGAGTTCGACCCTATACGTACACGAAGAAGGGTTCGAATCTTAGTGCAAAATTTTGGGGGGTGTTACATTATCTCCCCCTTGGAATTATTCATCCTTGAATGATAAACCAAGGATGGACTCGAGATACAAATCACAATCAGAGTTCAGTCATTCAACCAATCATATTCTCAAAATAATTTACTATCCGAACTCAAAATGCACATACGAATTCAAATCAAGAAAATGGGCATTACCTTCAACATCCTCATCGATGGGCACGAATAGATGCGGATATTTAGCTTTCATATCTTATTCCGCTTCCCATGTGGCTTCCTCAACGAATTTATTTCTCCATAAGACTTTGACTGAGGTGATCTTCTTGTTTATCAATTTGCGAATTTGGCGATCAAGAATTTGGACCGGAACCTCTTCATAGGAAAAGCTATCCTTAACTCTAATACTATCAATGAGGACTACCAATGAGGGATCGCCCAAGCACTTCTTCAACATCAAGATGTGAAATACCGGGTGAATAGGGGCTAGCTCCGAGGGTAACTCCAACTCATAAGCGACACTCTCAATCCGCCTCACAATCTGGTAAGGACCAATGTATCGAGGACTAAGCTTCCCCTTCCTTCCAAACCTCATGACACCCTTCATGGGTGACACTTTCAAGTACACCCAATCATCCACCTCAAACTCCAAGTCTCTCCTCCTCACATCGGTGTAAGATTTTTGACGGTTTTGGGCTGTCTTTAGCCTATCTTGAAAAACTCTCACCTTCTCCATAGCTTGGTGAACAAAATCAGGCACAATCAACTTAGCTTCACCAACTTCAAACCACCCAATTGGTGATCTACACCTCCTCCCATACAAAGCTTCATAAGGATCCATTTGAATACTTGCATGATAACTATTATTATATGCAAACTCTATGAAAGGTAAGTGATTATCCTAATTTCCTTTGAAGTCAAGCACGCATGCCCTCAAGATATCTTCCCATGTCTGGATGGTGCGCTCTGCTCGGCCATCTGTCTGGGGATGGAAGGTCGTACTAAGATTCACCTTTGAACCCAGTCCCTTCTAAAAGGATCTCCAAAATTGGGAAGTGAATTGAGATCCTCCGTCTGAGATGATAGACAATGAAACCCCATGCAATCTGACGATCTCCTGAATGTATAATTTTGCATAATCTTCTGCGGTGTCAGTAGTCCTAACTGCCAAAAAGTGAGCCGATTTTGTCATCATATCCACAATCACCCAAATCGAATCATGTTGTTTTTGGGACCTCGGTAAACCTATAATAAAGTCCATATTGATCATCTCCCACTTCCATTCCAGAATCTCTATATTTTGAGCTAACCCACATGGCCTTTGATGCGCAACTTTAACCTGTTGGCAATTCGAGCACTTGGAAACAAATTCCGTAATATCTTTCTTCATTCCACTCCACCAATAAACTTCTCTTAAGTCATGATACATCTTTGTAGATCCAGGATGAATAGAGTATCTGGAACTATACGCTTCCGCCATAATCCTTTCTCGCACATCCTCAACATTTGGGACACACAATCTATTTTGGTACCTCAACACACCATCCCCCCCTTTGGTAAAAACTATCACCTCTTGCTTGTGAACAACTTCCTTCAACTGGAGAAGGATGGGATCTTGGTCTTTCTTTTTTTTACCTCCACCACGAGTGAGGATGCAGACCCATCCTGAACATTAACTCCACCTTCATTGTTCTCTTCAAGACGAACTCCTAATCGAGCTAATCTGTGCACCTCTCTAGCGAATTCTTTCCTTCCCTCCTCCATATGGGTAGTGCTACCCATAGACAACCAGCTAAGAGCATCAGCAACAATGTTAGCTTTACCTGGATGGTAGAGGATGCTCATATCATAGTCTTTGAGCAGTTTGAGCCATCTCCTTTGTCTCAGGTTGAGTTCCTTCTGGCTGAAGACGTATTGTAAACTCTTATGATCGGTGAACACATCAACATACACTCTATATAAGTAGTGGCGCCAAATTTTAAGAGCAAATACCACAACTGCCAGCTCAAGGTCATGAGTTGGATAATTTCTCTCATAAATCTTAAGCTGTCTTGAAGCATAGGCTATCACCTTTCCCCTCTTCATCAACATACAGCCCAAACCAACTCTAGATGCATCACAATAGATCACAAAATCCTCTGTCCCATTGGGCAAAGTTAGAACAGGAGCAGTGGTCAGGTTGGTCTTCAATTTCTGGAAACTCTCCTCGCAAGCATTGGACTATTGGAACTTAGCCTTCTTTTAGGTCAGCTTGGTCAATGGTGATGATATGGATGAGAATCCCTCTACGAACCTTCGATAATAGCCATCCAAACCCAAGAAACTTCTTATCTCTATTGGGGATGTGGGTCTGGGCCAATTTTTCACTACCTCAATCTTCTGAGCATCAACCTGAATACCATCTCCAGATATAATATGACCTAGAAAAGCCATTGATGCAAGCCAAAATTCATATTTGGAGAACTTTGCATACAATACCTGGTCTTTCAAAGTTTGCAAGACAACCCTAAGATGATAGGCGTGCTTTTCCTTATTCTTGGAGTAAACCAAAATATCATCTATGAATACAATCACAAACATATCAAGATATGGTTTAAATACTCGGTTCATGAGATTCATAAAAGCTACGAGGGCATTAGTCAACCCAAAGGACATAACCAAGAATTCAAAGTGGCCATAATGGGTTTGAAAAGCTATCTTTGGGATATCACACTCCCTCACCTTCAACTGATGGTAGTCCGATCTTAGGTCTATCTTTTAGAAACAGGCGGCACCCTGAAGTTGATCAAATAAGTCATCTATTTTGGGGAGAGGGTATTTGTTCTTTATGGTAACCTTGTTCAGCTGCCTATAATCAATATACATCCTAAGGGACCCATCTTTCTTTCACACAAATAGGATGGGAGCACCCCATGGTGAGACACTCGGCCTAATGAATCCCTTATCTAACAAGTCCTTCAGTTATTCCTTCAACTCTTTCAACTCAGCAGGAGCAATTCTGTATGGAAGGATAGAGATAGGTTGGGTACCAGGAAGGACATCGATCCCAAAGTCAATCTTCCTATTAGGAGGGACTCCAAGCAGATCTTCGGGAAAGACTTCAGGAAACTCGTTGACAATCAGGACCGACTGAAGGGATGGAGACTCGATACTATCATCTTTCACTCAGATAATGTGATAAATACACCCTTTCAAGATCAGCTTTCTGGCACTAAGGTAGGAAATAAATTTATCCTTAGGCACGACAAGACTACCCTTCCTCTCTATGATAGCCTCATTCGGGAATTTGAACTTGATAATTTGAGTCCTACAATCAATAAAGGCATAATAGACATAAAGCCAGTCTATGCCAAGGATCACATCAAAATCGACCATGTCCAACTCAACTAAGTCGGCCAAGGTATCCCTATGATGGATTGACACAGTGCAATCTCTATAGACTCTCTCAGCTAAGATAGAATCACGGACAGGAGTAGCTACACTGAAAGGCTCAAAAAGACATTTAGGAATTTTATTAATTTTACTAGCCACGTAAAGAGTCACAAAAGATAGTGTGGCACCCAGATCTATCAACACATAATAGTCAAGACAAAAGACTCGAATCATACCCGTCACGACATTTGGGGAGTCCTCCTAATCTTGGCGACTACCCATGGAATATAGACGGTTTGTACCTTCGCTCGTACCTAAAGTAGTGCCCTTCTGATTACCTCTAGCTGGTGGTGCGGTGGTAGAATAGTGGGCTATGTTCCCCCATGTTGGACACTCCTTCTGAAAATGGTCCATTTGGCCGAATTTATAACAACCAACCCTTTCCACTCTGCACTCTCCCAAGTGGAGCTTACCGCACTTGCCACATGACGGCTTCCCTTTCGAACCTTGACCCATGCTAGCCTAGGATTGAGAACCCTAGGACCTAAAATTCTGGTGACTCTGCCCCTGCCGATGATATCTGTTATGTGGCATAGGTGCACTTGCGGTGGATGAGGCACAGTTGGAAGTCCTCTTCTGGAAGAAGGACCTGTTGCCCTTGTTTTGCCTCTGTTCATTCTCATGCCCCACTGATTTTTCCTTCTTTCTCTGATGCTCCTCTCTGTCTTTCCACTTCTCATCCTCCACCTGTTAAGCATACACCATTAATCTTGAAATATCTATGTCGGAGATTAATAATGCCGCTTTGCACTCCTTCTCCACATGTCTTCCCAATTTGAAGATGAACTTCCTCATCTTCGACCTCATATCTGGGACCATTTCTGGAGCATACCTAGACAGCTGGATGAACTTAAAACTATACTCTTTAACGGTCATACCCTTTTGTTTTAAATTCACAAACTCCACCACTTTTGCTTCCCTCAATTCTCTGGGGAAAAAGTGGTCAAGAAAGGCTCCCTCAAATTCATCCCACATAGCAGGTTCAGCATCCTCACCTTTACCTTATTCCCATTGGTTATACCAGATATTTTCCACATCCTTGAGCTGGTAAGATACTAATTCAACCCCCTTAATCTCCGTAGAATGCATAGCTTTCAGGATTTTCCACATCTCATCAATAAACTTTTGGGGGTCTTCATCAACCTTAGACCCCGTAAATGCCGGCGGATTCATTCTCAGAAAGTCTCTAATTCTTATGACAATAGACGGATCTTGGGAACTAGAGCTAAGAGTTGGCAAACTCAAGTTACCATTTTGGGCAGCCACTAGTTGAGTGAGCATAGCAATCGCTCCTCGAAAATATGCTTTTGAAGTTGGTACAGGCGGAGTAGTAGGCACTTGAGGTGCCTCAGCATACCTTGCAGGTCGGCCCCTAGTCCTCGATGGGCGTACCTCTGATTGTGGAATCTCTAAGTTATCAATATTCATCCGGCTAGCATTACGTTTAGGAGGCATTATCTGAAACGTATAAATGCACGAATTAGGAAGGAAATTTTATAGAGTTTAACTTTATCGCACGAATTCAGAGTATGAAAGAAGTGAAACAATTCTTAATGTCTTATAGCCTCCTGATTATAAGTGTAGTGTACAATACACCCATAAGCAAGACTCTATTAGACACGGCTTCATAGACTCCCTAGGACTCATGAACTCTGTGCTCTGATACCACATTTGTCACACCCCGAGAGGGTACCCTAGATGTGGCTGGCACTCGAAAGCCATTTATGGCCTTCAAGTGAACCACTTGGTCCAGTCACACTTTCATTCATTCACATTCTATCAGCGGAAGATACTATTATAAGGATACTATTCATAATTTAGGGCCAAAGGCCAAACAAATACCCAATCAATAACTAACTAGAATAAAACTAGTCAAACGGATAATTCAACACTTCCACACTCTAGTCTATGAAGCCTCTATCAATAATCCAAGGGGTGCCAATGACAATTCTATGGCTACCAAAATCAAAACAAGAGAAATAAATAAAAACGATAAAGAAAATCTCGGTATCCTCCGGAAACTGGGAGGACTCACCAACTAGCTGGAAGTAAGTGGATCTTCAATGGTGCGCTGGTTGATGATCTCGAGTACCTGTCTCTGCATCATAAAACGATGCAGGCCAAATGGCGTCAGTACATGGAATGTACAAGTATGTAAAATGGCCGAATGAATCAACATCAGAGAAAATCAAGCCAACTCGGAATCTCAACTTAGAAAGAAGAACAACTTAATCAAGTGTCCTAAGCCTAAACAAGAATATGGTTTAGACGGGACCAATCACATACAATTCAACTCAATCCGACTCAGAGTACTATCATGACCTATATGGGAGTTTCTCTTATCCAACAACCATAACTTATGAGGCAGTGACAGTACAACAAACCACATTGTTGCCGCATCCATTCATACTTTGCCAGGGTATGAACGAATCAACCAATCATTGATCCAATCCAACCAAGTCCTACAATATCAGGACAAAAATTTTAGGTAAGCATCCGACTTTAACGGTTCCATCCCTTCTTACGTTTGGCGACGTAGTTATTGGATTTGAGTTATTACTTACTCTTACCCAATTTGGTGCTCGATACTCCTCCCAAGACTCAATGCTCATAAAACTCCATCCAATCAACTCAGTCAAATCATATCGACAAGTCTCATTTAGAACTTGTCAACTCATTATCTCTATCATAATCAAACCTCTCCTAAGTCATACTATCCGCTCAATCCCAATCATATCTTTCAAGAGTAGATTAAATATACATTTATAACAACATACAAACCTATCCAATCATTCCTCTATTCATTTAACAAATCTTTTGGGACTGCTCACAACTCCAAGGTTTTAAATCAACAATTCAAGATAAGCAACATATTTAAGAAAGTTAACATATTTAGCATAGTCAACATAGTTAAGAAGGATCAACAAAATATGTTCAAACTCTCATCTCAATCAACTCATACCAACATGTAGCACATCACTTTCTTGACTCCACAACATCAACATTATAAAATTTAGGATAATAGATGAAAAGACCTAGTTGGACATAAAGCTTCCAATAAACTCCATTCTTATGAAAAATCGACCTCAAAGAAGATGTAGGGCACATGGGTGGACTCAACCCATGCTTTGAGTAGCCTTACATACCTTGGTGAAGACTTTGAAGAAACCTTGATGCTAGGCCTGAAATTCCTGCAGTACTAGTCCGTCTTAGGATAGTTATAACTTTTGACTCTAAACTCTAAAAATTACAATTTTGGCGGCGTTGGAAAAAAGACTCGAAGGCCTTTAATTTAATAGGTCATGTGCCATCCAGATCACTATATTTCAAAATATATGGTCGTTAGAAGTCGACCCCTTATACGAACTCATTCTAAAACTTAGCCAAGATGAATTCTTTGGACTTAGCTTGGTTCTAGGGATCCTTTGTGACCCCACATCACCTCTAACACTCTTCAATTACTTGGGAACTTATCCTAACTCATGCATACATTTCATAATAGTCGAGTTTGACCCTATACGTACTCGAAGAAGGGTTCGAATCTTAGTGCAAATTTTTTTTGGGGAGGGGGGGTTACAGTGGGTTAGCTCAAAATACAGAGATTCTGGAATAGAAGTGGGAAATGGTCAATATGGACTTTGTTACAGGTTTGCCGAGGTCCAAAAATAGCATGATTCGATTTGGGTGATTGTGGATAGAATGACTAAATCAACCTATTTTTTAGCAGTTAAGACTACTGACACCGCAGAAGATTATGCAAAATTGTATATTCAGGAGATTGTCAAATTGCATGGGGTTACCTTTTCTATCATCTCAGATAGAGGAGATCAATTCACTTCCCAATTTTGGAGATCATTTCAGAAAGGGCTGGGTTCAAAGGTGAATTTTAGCACAGTCTTTCATTCCCAGACAGATAGCCAAGCAGAGCGCACCATCCAGACATTGGAGGATATGTTAAGGGCATGTGTACTTGACTTCAAAGGAAATTAGGATGATTATTTACCTTTCATAGAGTTTGCATACAATAATAGTTATCATGCAAGTATTCAAATGGCTCCTTATGAAGCTTTGTATTGGAGGAGGTGTAGGTCACTAATTGGGTAGTTTGAAGTTGGTGAAGTTGAGTTAATTGGGCCTGATTTTGTTCACCAAGCTATGGAGAAGGTGAAGGTTATTTGAGATAGGCTAAATACAGCCCAAAGCCGCCAGAAATCTTACATTGATGTGAGAAGGAGAGACTTAAAATTTGAGATGGACGATTGGGTATACTTAAAAGTGTCACCTATAAAAGGCGTCATGAGGTTTGGAAGGAAGGGAAAGCTTATTCCTCGATATATTGGTCCTTACCAGATTGTGAGGAGGATTGGGAGTGTCACTTATGAGTTGGATTTACCTTTTGAACTAGCCACCATTCATCCGGTATTTCACGTCTCGATGTTAAAGAAGTGCTTGGGTGATCCTTCATTAGTAGTCCTCATTTATAGTATTGGAGTTAAGGATAGCTTGTCCTATGAAGATATTTTGATCCAAATTCTTGGTCATCAGGTTCACAAATTGAGGACCGAAGAGATTACCTCAATCAAAGTCTTGTGGAGGAATCAATTTGTTGATAAATTCACATGGGAAGCTGAGGAAGATATGATAGCCAAATTTTTGCATCTATTCGTGCCTATCGATGAGAATGTTGAAGGTAATGTCTCTTTCCTTGATTTGAGTTGGTCTGTCCATTCTTGAGTTTGAATAGTAAATCATTTTGAAAATTTGATTAGTTGAATGATTGAGCCTTTATTATTATTAGTTCCTCGAGTCCATCCATTGTTTACTCATCATTCGAGGACGAATGATCCTAAGGGGGAGATATTGTTACACCTTGAAAATCTCTATGCTAAGATTCAGATCGTTCTTTATAGGTGTATAGGCTTGAACTCGAAGACTTTAAATTGTATATATGAGATAGGATCATTTCTAAGTATTTAACATGTATTTGATGTAGTTTATGGTCATAAGGGATATCTAACCCCAAGCAAAGTCCAAAGAATATTTATCGGCTAAGTTTTCCGATTAGTCCGTATAAGGGTAAATTTCAAATGAACATAACTTTCAGAATATTAATATTTAAGTGTTCCATGACCTATCAAATTAATGTTCTTTGAATCCTCTTTCTAACTCCATCGAGTTTGCCTCATTCCGAGTTCGGAGTAAAATTTTATGACCATTTTACCAAAGTCTAATACTGTAGTGGGTCTTGGCGCGGCGCGCCAGCAGAGCGTTCAAAACTAGATGCATTAGTTTGGGTGATGGCGCGGCGTGCCACTATCGCGTCTGCAGGCCCCTAGACCTAGTTTTTCAGATTTTTCTTGAGAAAAGGATATTCTGGACCTTTACCACCAATCCTATATTTAAACCACTACATTAGGGACCACTATTTCCGCTCACATATCAGTTTCTAAGGAGTTTTCTCTCCAAAAACACCCAAGAACGTTAAGAGCAAGAATTGGAGAAGAGAAGGAGGGCTAGAGTTCAAGTTCTTCAAGTAAGGCCATCAAATCCTTGATTTTTTCTTCAAGTTAGGTATGTAAGGCTCCTCATAACAAGGATTGAATTCACCCATGTGCCATACATCTTCTTTGAGTTGAATGTTCACATAAATTGAGTTTTCTTGATAGATCCCTATCCTGATGAGTTTTTACATCTACTAACTTGATTTTTTCATGTTGATGTTGATGAGTTGAGAACCTGATAATTGTTTCATGTCTTCATCTCCATGAACCCGAGTTGATCCCTATATTACAATATTCTCTTACTATGGTTGGGTCTAAGAGTTGATTGGTATGGGTTTTTATACATATTTCGTTATAAACTTAAATATTTTGAGTCTTTTTAATTGTTGATTTGGAGTCTTAACGAGTCATGATTTAGCCCCAAAAGTTGGCTGAATGAATGGAGAAATGATTGGATAGAATTAAATATTTTCATTAATACATATCTAAACTACTCTTGAAAAATGTAATTGAGGTTGATTGGATAGTAAGATCGGTGGAGAGGTTTGATTATGATAGGATTGATGAATTGATAAGGGTTCAAATGAGACTTGTCGAATGACTAGATTAAACTGATTGGATAGAGTTTTATGAGCATTGAGTCTTGGGAGGAGTATCAAGCATCGAATTGGGTAAGAGTAAGTAATAACTCCAATCCAATAACTACATCGCCAAATATAAGAAAGAATAGAACCGTTAAAGTCGGATGTTTCCCAAATTACTGTCCTGATATGATATGACTTGATTGGTTATGGATTCATGATTGTTGATTCGTTCCTACCTTGGCAAGGTATGAACGGATGTGGCAGTAATGTCGGTTTGTTGTACTATCACTGGCTCATAAGTGATAGTTATCGGATAAGAGAAACTCCTAAATAAGTCTTGATAGTACTTTGAGTCGGATCAGAATAGATTGGGTTGTATATGATTGGTCTTATCTAAATTATATTCTTGTTTAAACTCAGTACATCTTGATTTAGTTTTTCCTTCTTCTGATTGAGATTCTGAGTTGATTTGATCCTACCCTGATGCATGTTTTATTCTGCTATTTTATATACTCATATATTCCATGTACTGATGCCATTTGGCCTGCCTCATTTCATGATGCAGAGACAGGTACTAAAGATCATCAACAGGTGTACCGTTGAGGATCTATTCGCTTTCAGCTAGTTAGTGAGTCCTCTCTATTTCCGGAGGATACCGCAGTTATTTTTTTAGCTTTGAGTTAGCTTTCCTTTATTTGATTTGTGGTAGCCATGAATCTATCATTGGTACCTCTTAGATTGTTGATAGAGGCTTCATAGACTAGAGTGTGGATGATGTTGATTTGTTTCATTTTGACTAGTTTCATTCTTATTAGTTGTTGATTGGATGTGTGGTTGGCCTTTGGCCTTATTTATGAATAATATTCTTATGAGTTGAGTCTTCTGCAAATAGAATGTGACTGAATAAAAGTGTGATTGGATCAAGTAGTTCGCTTGAAGTCCAGAAATGGTTTTTGAGTGTCAGCCACATCTAGGGTACCCTCCTGGGGTGTGACAATTAGTTCCTGTAGTCGAAGCTGAAGATAACAAGCTTATCGATGTTGGCTTTACCTATGAAGTTAAGTACCCCACATGTATCTCAAGTATTATTCTCATAAGGAAGAACAATTGGCAAATTTGAGTTTGTGTTGACTTAGGGATCTTAATAATGCATGCCCTAAGGACGAATTTCCACTTCTTATCCCTGAGCTTATGATTGATGCCACTATGGGATATTAAGCGATGTATTTCATGGATGGTTCATCTGGCTACAATCAGATCCACATGTCACCAAAATATGAAGAGCATACCGCATTCCATTCTCCTAAGGAT
Organism: Solanum dulcamara; assembly: GCF_947179165.1. Classification (NCBI taxonomy): domain Eukaryota; kingdom Viridiplantae; phylum Streptophyta; class Magnoliopsida; order Solanales; family Solanaceae; genus Solanum; species Solanum dulcamara. Next base: position 18,724,895 of record NC_077245.1, on the reverse strand, counting down.
ATTTATTGCTACAAAGTGATGCATTTTGGCTTGAAAAATGCTGGAGCAACATACCAAAGAGCTATGAAAAACATCTTCGAAAACATTCTTCATAAAAATGTTGAGTGTTATATGGATGAGTTGGTAGTGAATTTAAGGTTAAAGAGTGATCACTTGCAAGACTTGAGGGTGGTGTTTGATCTACTACGAAGGTATCAACTTAGAATAAATCCTTTAAAATGTGCATTTGGAGTTACCTCTGGAAAGTTTCTTGGTTTCATTGTACGACATCGAGGAATAGAAATTGATCAAGCCAAAATAGATGCAATTCTGAAGATGGTCGAGCTAAGGAACATCCATGAATTGAAGAGTTTATAAGGGAAGCAAGCATATCTTAGGAGATTCATCTCAAGTTTAGCGGGAAAATGTCAACCATTTAGTCTTCTTATGAAAAAGGGCACTCTTTTCGAATGAGACCAAGCCTATAGTAACGCCTTCAAGAGAACCAAGTCTTACTTAGTGAAACCGCCAGTTTTTGTAGCTTCTATTCTTGAAAAGCCATTGATACGTTACATATCAGCTTAAGAAAGAATAGTTGGAGCACTCTTAGCCCAAGAGAATGGCGAAGGGAAGGAAATTACCTTTACTACTTGAGTAGTATGATGACACTAAATGAGTTGAAGTACTCGTCGATCGAAAAATTATGCTTGGCCTTATTCTTCTTAATTCAAAAGATGAAACACTAGTTTCATGCTCATGTCATCCGCCTTGTTTCTAAAGCAAACCCCATCAAATTTGTGATGTCAAAACCTATCCTCAATGATCGACTAGTAAGATGGTATCTCCAATTTCAACAATTTGAAATTGAGTATATTCCTCAAAAGGCTGTGAAAGGGCAATCATTGGCAGATTTCTTAACAAACCACCCAATACCTGATAATTGAAGCTAACCGATGAACTACATGATGAAGATGCAATGGTCATTAAAATTCAACCACCCTGGAAGATGATTTCGATGGAGCTCACATTGCGAAGGAGCCGGCGCTGGGGTGATATTCGTCACTTCTCAATAGGAGATCTTGCCATATTCCTTTACCTTAACACAGTGTTGCCCCAATAATGTTGAAAAATATCAAGCCCTGATACCTGGGCTTGAAATGGAGGTTGATATGAACCAATTACAATTGCAAGTGTTTGGCGACTCTGAGTTGGTGATCAATCAGTTGTTTGGTAGCTATGAAGTCAAAAAGCCAAAATTGTGTCCCTATCATGATTATGTGCAAAAATATATTGGATGGCTCAGAGATGTAACTCTTCAACATGTTCCAAGAAAGGAAAATAAGAAAGTTGATGCCTTAGCTACTTTGTCTTCGACATTGACTCTTCCTGACCAAGCACAAATCACCATTTGCCAAAAATGGATAGGACCGCCCGAGGAGGGTGAGGATGCAAAAAGAAAGCTTAAGCATCTTGGAGCTATTTCAGAAACTGAGAAAGCCAATTGGAGACAAGTCATGATCGATTACTTGTGTTACAATATACTTCCATAATATCCGAAGAGAAAGACCAAAATCCGCCGTCTTGCTCCTTGATTTCTTTACTACAAAGATACTTTATATCGAAGAACATTCGAGGGAGTCCTTTTACGTTGTTTGGGCAAACAAAAGGAAACTCAAGCTATGCAAGAATCACATTCTAGAGTTTGTGGATCCCATCAATATGGGGAAAAGTTACACTTTCACATAAAGAGAATGGGCTATTATTGGCCAATAATGGTGAAAGATTGTTTGGATTATGCTCGAAGATGCCAAGCATGCCAACTTCATGCAAATTTCATGCACTGACCTCCTGAAGTACTACATCCAACTATTGCATCATGGCCATTTGACGTTTGGGGGCTAGACATGGTTTGACCACTACCAAAATCTTTTGGTGGCCATTTGTACATCTTAGCTACGATAGATTACTTCTCAAAATGGGCTGAGGTTGTAGCCCTCAAAGAAATAAAGAAGGAGAATGTTGCAAGCTTCATTAGGGTGAACATCATCTATCGTTTTGGCATTCCTAGTTATATAATAACATATAATGGAAATCCTTTTTCCAACAAATTGATGGATAAGATCTGCGATCTTTTTGGCTTCAAGCAACGTAATTTGTCAATGTATTATGTTGCTACAAATGGACTAGTCGAAGCATTTAACAAGACCTTGTGCAACTTGTAAAAGAAGGTCGTCTCCAAATCAAAAAGAGACTGACTTGATAGAATGGAAGAAGCTCTTTGGGCATACCGGATGACTCATCGCACGCCAACTCTAGCAACTCCTTACTCTCTTGTGTTTGGAGCTACAGAAGTCCTTCCACTTGAACGCCAAATACCATTATTGCGGTTTGCCATCCAAGGAGGAGTTACTGAAGAAGAGAATGCTCATCTGCGCCTTGAAGAGTTAAAGGCTCTCGATGAGAAAAGATTGGAAGCTCAACAAAGTCTGGAATGTTATCAAGCTCATCTTTCTCGTGCTTTCAATAAATGGTTCGCCTAAGGTCCTTCCAAGTTGGTGATCAAGTTCTTGCAGTAAGAAGACTGATTATCATATCTCATAAATTGGGAAGCAAGTTCAACTCACAATGGGATGGACCATACGTCGTCCAAGAAGCCTATTCAAGTGGTGCTTACAAGATTATCGATGCAGACGCCTTGCGGATTGGTCCCATTAATGGAAAATTCTTGAAGAAGTATTATCCTTGAAGTAGCATCTCATTCCTGGCCCGCAAGGGAATAAACTGTGTACGGCCCAATAAAAAATAGTCTACTAGGTTGAAAACCTCGAAAGAGGTGCCCTAGTCAAAAGTTAGGATGCAAAAAAATAATAATACTAAAAATAAAAATAAAACTCATCATCTTACTATGATATGACTTGATCCTCTTCACCGGGGTACGTAGGAGCTTGGAATAGCTACTCTAAGCTCAGTCACATGAGTAAAAAATAATATAGGTTAGTAGCATTTCTTGGTCATCGTAATATCTCTTTGAAGTGGCATAGATAGAACACGAACTAGATATTCCTCACCAAATATGCCGCATATTCCAAAGAAGAAGCGTCAAGCAAGGCAAAGTCTGAAGTGACTTCAAATGCATATATGTAAAAATATGTAAAGGTCTTGACCATGATTTTTACATATATCATATTTCTTGAAGTCCTCTTCGCAATGAAAAAAATGGCTCATGATTCAAAGGCTCCTATGCTGATTTATGAATTTTCTTTCATAGAAGTGCAAAGCTGAAAAGTTGAGCATGACAGATTTTGAGCCAACTTTAAAGTAAAATCTATACAAATTCGTAAAGCCTATGGCCGTGATTTTATACAAGTTGAATTTCTTGAAGTTATATTTCCTACAAAAAAGAATCTCATCGTTTCAACACTCCTACACTGATTTATGAATTTTTTTCAGAGACGCACAAAGCGTAAAGTTGAGCATGACAGATTCTGAGCCAACTTCGAAGTAAGATCTGTAAAATTCCGTAAAGCCTATGGCCGTAATTTTTATATAGGTTGAATTTCTTGAAGTTATTTTCCTACAAAAAAGAATCTTTTCGTTGTGACACTCCTATGCTGATTTATGAATTTTCTTTCATAGACACGCAAAGCTGAAAAGTTGAGCATAACAGATTCTGAGCCAACTTCGAAGTAAAATCTGTATAAATCCATAAATCTTAACTTGATTTTTATACAGGTTGAAGTTATATTTCCTACAAAAAAAGAATCTCTTCATTTTGAGACACCTACACTGATTTATAAATTTTCTTTCATAGACGCACAAAGCTGAAAAGTTGAGCATGACAGATTTTGAGTCTACTTCAAAGTAAAATCTGTACATAGCCGTAAATCTTATGGCCGTGATTTTTACATATTGAAGTTCTTGAAGTTATCTTTTCTAAAAAAAATCTCGTCTTTTTGACACTCCTACACTGGTTTATGAATTTTCTTTCATAGATGCGCAAAACTGAAAAGTTGAGCATGACAGATTCTAAGCCAACTTCGAAGTAAAATTTGTACAAATCCGTAAAGCCTTTGGCCGTGATTATTTATACAGGTTGAAGAATTTATCTTTCATACGGAAAAAGAATCTCGTGGTTTCGACGCTTTTACTTCGAGTTATGAAGTTTCTTTCATAAACGCGCAAATATTGAAAAGTTGAGCATGATAGAGTTTGAATCTAAAAATTTAACCTTTGGATGCTATTTTTCATGTAGAAATTTTAGTTTTTGAGTCATCTTTTCAATGGGAAGAGAAACTTGTGGTTAAGTAAAAGAAACATAATCAAGATCCGAAATTCAAGATGAGACACTTCATATTGAAACATAAGTCAACATTGCTTCAAAATAAAAAATAATTACTACATAAATAAATGAAACCTAAGCAAGAATTTGAACTGCAGAAAGGGTTTGAAGCTTAGAATGTTTTGACAACTCGTTTTAAGAGACTTTATGAAGTTTGCATCATCTCTTCATCAAACATCGTCATTTCACATACTTTATGGATCGACGCAGCCATAAGCGAGCCTCTATCTTCAGCATGAGGGCATATTTTGAGGTTTGATTTGTGAAGTTGATGTGCCAAGTAGTTGCTCTCCTAAACTAGTGTTAACACCCAATCTCTCCTTATTTAATTAACTAAAGTTTTAATAATAATAATAATAAATAACAAAACTTTCATAAAATATGAAAATATTTTTTTGATAAACTTTCTCATTTCATTCGGTAAATTTATTGCATAAATATTATTTCTTACATAAAAATAAATAAATAAATATATATATATATATATAAACATTTGCTACATGTTTTATCATTTTGAGAAATTCATACCAAATATTATCATTCTTGAGGGTTAAATCATTTCGATCAAATACATCTTTTCTATAAAAATAAATATTTTTTGTACATTATTCGAAATTAGGAAGCTTAATTAATTAATTAGTCAGTAACTTTTTATAAAAAATAATAATAATAAAAGAACTTTCATTTTTTTAATTTGAAACTTGTAACTTGTAAGAATTGTAATGTAATTAAAGATTAAAGTTTAAGTTGAAACAATAGGAACTTTAAGTTAATTTTATAGTAGGCTAATGTTAAATATATATATATATATATATATGAAAATTAATTTTTTTAATTGAGGCATAGTCATGACTCGTTTTCAAGAGATAAGTGAGCTTAATTTGTTCCTTTTTTGGGGGCCCACAGTTGATATATTTCAACTGAGGCATGATATTTTCATATTATTTTTTTTTTGAAAATTTGATAAAGACCTTAATTGTGGATTAGTTTTCCATGTTCAAAAAAGATTAAGTGAAATCTTTATATATATATATATATATATATATATATATATATATATATTAAAGTTGTTAGTGGCCTTGATTCGTGGATTAGTGCCCCATGTTTCAATTTATGTGATAGTAACAGAATTTTTAGATTCAATAGATTTTTTTTTATGTCTTTTAAATAGTTTACGTTTTTAATTATTGTGGTTTATAAGATTTTTATATAATTTTAAAATAATATATATTACTCCTTTGTCCCAATTTATATGGTACATATAGAATTCTAAGAGTCACCTATTTTTTTATATATGTTTTTAAATATTTCATGTTGTTAATTATTGAGATTTACAGTACTGTTTACATCGTTTTGAAATAATACAGGTTACTTTCACTGCTCCATTATATGTGGTATCGATAGAATTTCAAGAGTCAACAAAACTACTTTTTATGTCTTAAAATATTTTAAGTTATTAATTATCATGATTTATAATATTCATAGTATCGATGTAATTCTAACCAATAATTAAATAACTCCTAATTATTTGGATGTTACTTATTGAAATTTTGTTGATAGATTTTATTCAGTTAAAAAACTGTGGAGACATATGTGATTTAATGAGAACACGGATTGAAGGGGACCTACCTAATAATTGCAAAGGAGTGTAAATGCAATTGAGAATACGTAAAGTTGAGGGAAATATGAAATTTTGGGGAATGAATATTTTTTAATTTAGAAAAAAAATCTTAAAAGTTATAAAGAAGATTTTTAAAGGGGTCCACTCTTTCTTTGAAAGAGAGTTGCAGCACCCCTACCTTTTTTTTCATCTTCCCCACCCCCCGCACGCTCTTCACCTCCCAAAATCCAAATTTCAATGGCTATTCCTATTTTTTCAGAAAAATCATAGATACATGACTTTTTCTTTTTCTCCATATCTTTTTCCTTGAAAATTCGGCTTTCACCTCACCACGACTTCCTACCATTATCGGTGAAATTTCCGCTCAAGCAATTGACCAAAGACAAGGAAAAAGGTAAGATTTGTAAACTCTTTTTCTCACCTTCTCCCTGAATGCCTTCGTTTTTTCAGTTCAAATGCAAATTTTCAAATCCGAATTCGCTTATAAATAACCGTATTTTTCATCTCCAAAGAAGCCTGCCATCTTCATTAGAGGAGCTACACACAAACAGAAAAGAGAAAACACACACAAAGAACAACACAAGAACACAAACACAGAGAGTAGAGAAAGAAAATAGTTTTTACTTTACATTTCTTACACCTCAAACGAAAACAGAAATAATACAAAAAAATTTCTTGAATACTTTAATATTCTTTTTCTAGTTCTTGGCATTGTAGTTCAGATTTTATTTGCTTATTCTCCCTAACTGAAATATTCAGGTTAGTCTCAACCTTTTCTTTATATGTATGGGTCTATTATTTTAAATGTGTTCTTGTTTTTGTTTGATTGTTTTGTTGAGATAAAAATTATATAATCATGATATATCTCTATAGTATTTGTATATTGCTCATATTCTTGTTTATGATTTAGCAGGTTTGAACTTCAAAGTTCAAAGTTATGAAGAGTCATTTGGACATGAAAAATTGGGATGCCACTGTTTCGTTTTACATTTGTCAATTTATATTATTTTATTTACTTACTCCTTTTATCTGATCTGTAATAATCTTGTAGACTATACTCTCTATAATAATAAATTAATTGGGATCGTCTGAGGGGAGGAGAGCTAATTGTCACGCCCCGGGAGGGTATCCTAGGCGTGGCCGGCACTCAAAAGCCATTTCTGACCTTCAAGCGAACCACCTGGTCCAGTCACACTTTCATTCGTTCAATTCTCTCTGCGGAAGACTCAATCAATAAAGTACTATTCATAATTAGGGTCAAAGGCCAAATAAATATCAAATCAACCAACAGTTATAGAAGAACTACTCAAAAGAACAATCCAATATTCCCACACTCTAGTCTATGAAGCCTCTATCAACAATTTGGGAGGTACCGATGACAATCCAATGGCTACCAGAAATCAAAAATAAAGGAAACAACACAAAACTACATAGGAAACTCAACCTCCTCCGGAAACTAGGAGGACTCACCAACTAGCTTAGAGCGTGTGGATCTTCAACGGTGCGCTGGTTGATAATCTTTAATACCTGTTTCTGCATTATAAAATGATGCAGGCCAAATGGCGTCAGTACATGGAATGTACGAGTATGTAAAATGGCCGAATGAAACAACGTCAGAAAGGACCGAATCAAATCAACTCGGAATCACAACTCAAGAGAAATAACAAATCAATCAAGTGTCCTAAGTCTAAACAAGAATATGGTTTAGATGGGACCAATCACATATCATTAAACTCAATCCGACTCAGAGTACTATCAAGTCCTATATGGGAGTTTCTCTTATCCGACAACCATCACTTATGAGCCAGTGATAGTACAACAAACTGATGTTGTTGCCACGTCCGTTCATACTTTTCCAGGGTATGAATGAATCAACCAATCATGGATCCCATCGATCAGTCAAGTCCTATCATTTGAGGACAATAAGATGGGAAACATCCGACTTTAACGGTTCAATCCCTTCCTACATTGGCGGCAAAGTTCATGGGGTTCGAGTATGGACTACACTCTTACCCACTCGGCGCTCGATACTCCTCCCAAGACTCAATGCTTATAAAACTCCATCCAATCAACTCAATCAAATCATATCGACAAGTCTCATTTATAACCGTGTCAACTCATCAACTCTGTCACAATCAAACCTCTCCCCACCATACTATCCGATCAATCTCAATCATATCTTTAAAGAGAAATTTAAATGTACATTCATAGCAACATACAAACATATCCCGTCATTTCTCTATTCATTCAACACGTCTTTGGAACTCATCACAACTCCAAGGTTTTAAACCAACAATTCAAGATGAATAACATATCGAGAAAATCAACACCTTTATCGAAATCGACATGGTTATGAAATTCAATAAAGTATGTTTAACAACTCATCTCTATCAATGCATACTCACATGAAGGCTCTTTTTAGAAATTTCTTGACTCAACAACATCAATATAACAAGAATCAAATTAATAGATGACAATAAGTTCGACCTCTCATCTCAATAAACTCCTAACAACATGAAGCACATCACTCTCTTGACTCCACAACATCCACATAATAGAAATTAGGGTAATAGATGAAAGGGACCTATTTGGACCTAAATCCATCAATAAACTTCATTCTTATGGACAATAACTCTCAAAGAAGATGTAGGGCACATGGGTGGACTCAACCCATGCTTTAAATAGCCTTACATACCTTAGAGTAGATTTTGAAGAAACCTTGTTATTGGGTCTTCAATGGAAAACTTGAAATCTTGAAGCTCTTGAAGGTACTCTTTGTTGGAGAAGGATTTGGAGAAGAAGAAGAAGAAGAAGAGAGGGAAATATTAGGGCTTTTAGAGAGAGAGAGAGGGATTGAAAATGGCCCCAAAAACGTCCCAAGGCTGTGTATATAATTTGGGGAAATACCCAAATTGCCCTTTCTTCGATAATCTGGAAAAATATATAAAACACCCTTGGCGCGATAGTGGCGCATCGCGCCCTTACAACGCCAAGCCGAATTTAGGATTAAATCATGCACATCTGATAGTGGCACATCGCGTCAAGAACCAAACTACTGAGGTTGTTTTGTGGCGCGATAGTGGCGCATCGCGCCCTTACAGCGCCAAGCCTAAGTTTTCTGGGTTCTGGAAAATAGGCTTGAAAACCCTGCACATCTCATAGTGGCACGTCGCGCCAGGGACCAAACTACTGAGGCTTGTTCCTGGCGCGATAGTGGCGCGTTGCGCCACTGCAGCGCCAAACCCAGATTTCCAACAGTTGCAACTCAGGCCTGAAATTCAAGCCGTGCTAGTTCGTCTTAGGATCGTCATATCTTTTGACTCCAAACTCCAAAATTTATATTCTTAGTGGCGTTGGAAAGAAGACGCGATGACCTTTAATTTAATAGGTCGTGGGCTACCCAGATTCTTGTCTTTCAAAAGATAGGGTCATTAGAAGTCAAACCCTTATACGAACTCATCCTAAAACTTAGCCACGACGAATCGTTTAGACTTAGCTTGGTCCTAGGGGTCCTTTGTGACCCCACATCACCTCTAACAGTTTCCAATTTCTCAAGGACTCATCTTACCTCATGCATACGCTTCACAATAATCGAGTTCGGCCCTACACGTATACAAGAAAGGTCTGAATCTTAGGGAAATATTTTGGGGGGTGTTACAATATCTCCCCCTTGAGATCATTCGTCCTCGAATAACGAGTAAACCAAGAATGGAATCTAGGTACAAATCACAATCAGAATTCAGCCAATCAACCAGCAAATTCTTAATTAAATTACTATCCAAACTCAAAATGCACAAACGAATTCAAGTCAAGAAAGTAGGCATTACCTTCAACATTCTCATCAGTAGGCACGAATAGATGTTGATATTTAGATTTCATGTCTTCCTCTGCTTCCCATATGGCTTCCTCAACAAATTGATTTCTCCACAGGACGTTGACTGAGGCGATCTCTTTGTTCCTCAATTTGCGAATTTAGTGATTAAGAATTTGGACCAGAACCTCTTCATAGGATAAGCTATCCGTAACTCCAATACTATCAATGGGGACTACCAACGAGGGATCGCCTAAGCACTTCTTCAACATCGAAATATGGAATACTAGATGAATAGAGGCTAGCTTCGAGGGTAACTCCAACAAATAGGCGACACCCTTAATCCGCCTCATAATCTGGTAAGGACCAATATATCGAGGACTAAGCTTCCCCTTCCTTCCAAACCTCATGAAGCCCTTCATGGGTGACACTTTGAAATATACCCAATCACCCACCTCAAACTCTAAGTCTCTCCTCCTCACGTCGGTGTAAGAATTTTAGCGGCTTTAGGCTATCTTTAGCCCATCTTGAATAACTCTCACCTTGTCCATGGCTTGGTGAAAAAAATCAGGCCCAATAAACTCAACTTCACCAACTTCAAACCACTCAATGGGTGATCTACACCTCCTCCCATACAAAGCTTCATAAGGAGCCATTTGAATGCTTGCATGATAGCTATTATTGTATGCAAATTCTATAAGAGGTAAGTGATCATCCCAATTTCCTTTGAAGTCAAGCACACAATATCTCAACATATCCTCCAACGTCTGAATGGTGCGCTCCGCTTGGCCATCCATCTTGGGATGAAAGGCCATACTAAGGTTCACCTTTGAACCTAGTCCCTTCTGAAAGGATTGTTACACCCCACACTTTTGAGCTCGGAACGTCTTCTTAAGTTCCTTAGACACTATCATGTGAGCCGTATAAGCTACAACACTATCAAACAACTCTAAGGAAAGAAGATTGTGATACCTCGCGAGAAGGGAGGTTGGAGATAGAGTCATAAGAATCCGGAAAGAGTTGGAGGCTAAGAAATGAGTCGTAGGACTCGATTTACCTACGTAAGACACTAAGTTAAGATTCTTATACACTTAAGTTGCTTAAGGATATACCAAGCTTACGTAGTGCGGATTACATGAGCTCTTAAAGTAAGACGAGATTACGAACCCGCGAGGAAGGGAAAAAGATAACGTGTGGCAGCCAATGGAGGAGCGACACGTGGCAGCACCTCAAGCAAGCAGGTGATGCACCTACTTAGGGACAAGTAGGTGATGCAGCTGCTTGGGGGAGGTGGGCCCCACTGCCGCGTGGCAGCCCCACCCTTCTTGCATGGACACGGTGGCCCAATAGGAGCTGGACACGTGTCCCTCTTAGGGGCTGACACGTGTCACCCCTTGGGACCACCTATATAATTTGATATGTATCCAAAAACCTTCAGTTCATTCACAAATTTCCAGCAGCAACAAAGCAGCAACAAGAGAAACGTGAAGAACAAGTGAGGGCAGCCACGGGTTTGAGCAAAACAAAAGGTAAGGCCCGATTTCGTTTCGTGAATTAATTATTTAAGGTATCCTACGGTGATATAGCGGTGTTTAATAATGAAAATTTCGGATTTAGGGCAGCAAGAAGTCACGCAAACAGCCCCTTAGTTTCAGCCGTGTCGAGGAGTTCCGAAGTTAATTTTCAGCACGTTTGAAGAGCCGTTTGTTAAGGTATGGTTGGATTATCTTCTCCCACATTTTTGTGAGAGTTTATACATGCTATGGAGGTGTTATTAACGTAAAGTTACGATTCGGAGCAGCACCAAAAAGATACAAACAGTCCGCTAAAGTTTCAGCATGTTAAGAAACTTCCGAGGCGAATTTTGGCGAGTTTTGGCCAATTTCGAGTAAGGTAAGGTTTCTCCTTTAAATTAGGACTTTATAAGGTTGTTATGGAGCGTATTATGTAACTTCTATACTGCTGGAAGTATGAAAAAAATCGTGGGGATGCTCAGCGAAAGAAAAAAATCTAAATTGAAGTCGCCGTAGTTAAATTGTAGTCAAAGTGAGGCGTGGTGTGTTTGGAGGCTGCTGCTGGTTGTGTGGTGTGTGTTGCAGGGTATAAATGTGTTCTAAAATAGGTTTAGTATCTTCTGTTTGCAGCCACATGATTCCACGCTTCGTACGGTTAAAGGTTTCGCAAAATAGAAACTAGAAACCCTCTTTTGATATCGTAACTTCAGACGAGCCGTTTGGAGTTTATATTGTGTAATTTTGGTCGTAATATGTATATGTATGAGCTGATGGTTCTATTTTTGGTTGGATACAGGTTCTAAGGGCATGGTTGGTATTTCGGATAGGGCACATTATAGGGGAGGTGCTGCCCGATTTTCGTTAATGCCTTAACTAGTTAAGGAACTAGTCGAGAAGGCGAGCGAAGGGATGAATGTTATGAATACTCGTGGGTAGTCAAAGTTGCTGAAAAGTCTAAGGTTGTTAATACTTGCATTACTGCTATGTTAAATAGGTTTCAAGGATAACGACGAGGACGTGATTAAGAGAAGTCCATACAAGGTATGTGAAGCTTTCCTTTAGCGTGTTTTTGGAATAGATATGTAGAGCTATTCTTCTTTTCTTTTGGCATGTCTTAGATATAGGATATAAATGATATGTATATGATATTTGGGATTCAATCCATTCGTAAAGCCCTGAGTATGAGTCGATACTCTCATTTACTTCTGGATATTAGAACTTCTGCAATAGCTGAGTCATTGCCTTTTTGTCTTCTATATGATGAAAACTAGTACATGTAAAGCCTATTTCTTATTTCCTTTGGAATGGCTTAACTTTAAGTGAAATGGTATATGATATAGGTTTAGAGGTAATTCCATTTATGAGCTCTGATTGTAACTCGTGACTTGTAGTCACTCCTGAACATTAAGAGTCTGAAAGTAGTCAAACTACTATTCTCGAGCCTTATATATAACGAATAGTAAGTGGAGGTACCAGCTCCTCTCTTTTTAAAAGGCTCTAAAATGGTAATTGTGTCTGATTGCATAAGTTGAGTCTTTGGCTAGATAACTGTGTCTCTGATTGCATAACTGTGTCTCTGATTGCATAATCGTGCCTTTGATTGCATAGACTATATTTCTAATTGCATGAATTATGTGGCATTATTTTGATGCATGTTTGTGATCCCTGAAGCCCCAACTGATATAATCCCTAATGACATCTAAAGGGATACCTCGGATAGTTACTCCCCCAGTCTTCAGGTGACGGTTCACTTGACTGTTTCATCGAGTCTTAGATAATGACTTAGTTGCATATGGTTTCTCACTACTCTACTCGTGTATACTGTAACCCATCCTTCCTCGAGTCCCACGATGGGCCGGGATATGTTATCGTGCACAGTGTTACTGATTCTTTCACCGCGTCCCGGGCCGGATGTGTATAGTTCCACGCACGAGGAGACGATGCCGTACGTGAGGTGTGATATATGTTATATGTTATGACGATACGATTATTCACCGAGTCCCGGGCCGGCTATAATATGATAGTATATGTGGTGAAATAAGGAAGGAGCACCGAGTCCCTCCTTAGAGGGCCGGGTACATATGTATATTATGATGGTACGCTATAGACGTACACCACTCCATTCACCGAGTCCCTCACTAAAGGGCCGAATACTTTATGTAGGCATGCATATGAGATTAAAGCAATACATTATGACCCTGAGCCCCGCAGTGAACCGGGTGTGATACGATGATATACATGATGCGATGATACCGTATACGATGGTATGATACCGTATACGATGATATGATGAAATGAAATGCATTATGATATGATGATATGTGATTATGAAGAATTGATTATAACACCGAGTTCACTAGAGGGCCGGGCACAGTATATGATGATGTGTATGATTTACATGTCCTAAGGTGTAGGTATAGTAATTCATTTAGTTATTATACTTGTCCCCTGCATCCTTATTTCAGTTATGATCTCAGTTACGATGTGTTATGCTTTACATACTCAGTACATATATCGTACTGACCCCCTTTTCTCGGGGGGCTGCGTTTCATACCCGCAGGTACAGATGTTTATTCTGGAGATACATCAGCATAGGAGTTCCTCTCAGCTGTATCGGAAGTGCTTCACTGTTCTGGAGCCTAAATTTTGATGTTGGTCACTTAATGTATATATTTGTACATTCAGGGGTACGGCGGAGGTCTTGTCCCGCTATATGTTATTGTTACTATTCTTAGAGGTCTGTAGACATGTGTATATGTGGGTTATTTGTGAGTTAGTTTCGATGTTGCCTATTCGATATATTGTGAATGTTTTTGTTATAGCAGCCTTGTCGGCTCGCGTGCCCTTTCATGATATGAAACAAATGAAAGAGGCTACATGTACATGAAAAAGTTTTAACTTATTGGGGTTTTTTTTAGTAGTATCCCCTTGTTCATAGTTCAGTATGACTATAACAGATAGGTAGGTATACGGGGGTCCAGGTCGGACCCCAGTCGCGGCCTACGGGGTTGGGTCATGACAGAAGTGGTATCAGAGCGGTTCGTCCTTGGAATGTCTACAGACCGTGTCTAGTAGAGTCTTGTTTATCGGTGTGTTGTGCACCACATCTATAGACAAGAGGCTACAGGATATTTAGGATGTTACTTTCTTTCATATCTAAGATCGTGCGATAGAGCCGAGCCGTAGGAAATTAAATTCCTCATACTAACCTGCAATTTTAGCAGGAGGACAATATTAGATGTTATGAAGCACGCAGGTAAGCAAAGGCACGAAGGACCTATGTCAGGTAAGGTGTTGCAATACAACTGATATATAAAGTTGGAAGATGAAAGGAAAATTATACAGGAAAGTGCAATAGGTGCAGTTCAAAGGGACATATGAGGTAAGCCCATTTTCCTAATGTTAATTGTAGGCGCCCTGTATGGCTGCGAGATAAGATGATATGACTATATGTGTGTGCCCTGGGTGGCTGCGATATGATACGATATGAATATATATTTGTGTGCCCTGTGAGGCATTGTTGGCATTTTCTGCATGCAGGTGTGGGGATAGTAAGAAATACAGAGGAAACTCTGCCCAAATTTTCGTAGAAATAAAAAGAGAATGAACTACAGGGCTACAGTATGTCTTAAAACGTGGTTCTCGCAACAATGATGTGATTTGACTAAATAAGTATGGCTGACCTCGAGAAATAAGTTAATTGCTGAGTTAATGGCAATAGAAACTAGGAGGACGATACTAGAATAGTAGAATAAGTTAGAAAGGAACTATAAGCCAAAGAAAATGACTCAAAGAGGACTGATAGATCGAGATAAAATGAGATAGTAAGGCATTGCCTAAATTGATACATAGGGATAAACTATGACAAGTGATAGTTGAAGGAAGTAACAGTATGGTTAAGACAAGAGTAAGACAAGAGTACAAAGGGAAAAGAATTGTGACGGATATGAAGTGTTAATAAGATAGATTGTGAGACATTAAGGACAAGACTAGCTAAGAAGGGTAAGTAACCCATAGTAAGAATCATGAAGAAAGTCAAGCGGTATTATACTATGGGTCTGAATGCGAACAAGGTACCAGGTGAACATAACAAAAACCATTATTAGAATAAGCAAAACTTAGTAAGGAATTAACTAGAAGGTATGATGTGGTCCATGTAAATGGAATGTAAAGATAGGTGTGGAACGGAAAAACAAGCTATGGAATAAATAAGGAAGATTTATCAAGTTCCATAAGGAAAGTTTCGAATAAAGGTTATATGATGACGAAAATGATGGCTAGTGCAAGAAAATAAAAGGTAATATGGAATTCCTTACGCCCAACCAAAAATGGAAATGAGTTGAAGGAATAATACAGAAGTTCTAATAGAGGCACTCAAGATAGATGCGATTAATTAAGTATAAGTATCGAACAAAAAGAGACATAGGGAGTTACGAATTGAAAGTATAGTATGATGAAAAAGTAATAAGATAAGGCCCCTACTACCACGAAATTGATATGGTTTTAAGCAGGATTAGAAATGAGCCTTAAAGCACACAAAAAAGATGCAAGCTCATGAGGCGTAAAGAAGTATGGTGTACACGTGACTCCACTCTAATGATTAGTGGTATCCACTGGAATAAAGTTAGTATAATGACGAAGCTCGAAACATGAGTCATTAAAGTATAAGTACACTCGAGTGGGGAATGTGCACCAATTATGAGCCCTCGCTAATTACTGATTGGGATGAATGGAATGTGGCTTTGAGTGCAGTACTACATTACGGAAACTACTCGAGTATCAATCATTAGATGAGATTCGATTCGAGATATTCCAAATATTACAGCACCCTATGATTGTGCTAGGGTTTCCTAGAAAGGCAACCTAACGTGAGGATGATTTAACAGAAGATGTAGATATGGTACAGCCCGTTAAATATGTTGGAATAGAATCATTCGTGTGTAAATAGCTGAAAGATATACGGAGAATGACATAGGTACACCCTAAAAGGGGGGAAGTGGACAAAAGAAGTACAAGCGTAAGAGAAAATCAACTAATGCTATCGTATGTAAGTGGAAACGCTTAAACTTCAAACGAGACCCCATAAGGGATGGGCGTAATCATACTCACACTAATGCACCGGATTTCGTCAAAACTCCGAAGTTAAGCGTGCTCGAATGAGTGTAGCACTGGGATGGGTGACCCCCTGGAAAGTGAGAAAGAGAACAAAACAAGTATGACAAAAAGAGATTATAAAAGCGGGTTAGTACAACGACACATATAGAATAGAGTAAGCCAAGAGCAGAAAAGATTATGACTGAAATACAACGCATCTCATGAAAATGGCACAAAAATAGTTGTGCAGCTTATGAATATTGGCATACTAAGAGCGAGGTCAAATGATTACTCGATAAAAGAAAGTCAGTAATAACAATGTGATTGCCATATTTAGAATCTATTCAAGAAAAGTGTAAGATGGTTCGAGGCAGAACTATTCAGATATAATCGGTATTAAGGACAAGAGACAAAGTGGAGCCTTGACCTAGACTAAAGGAGGTAAGCCACTAGTATAGCAACTCTAAGGAATTTTTTGGACTGCTCTATGTCCGTACACACATTTATGTAAGGATTACAATATGATGTATGGTAAGAAAACTGGAGAAAAGATCTGAGTAAAAGAGAAAGATAGCATACCTAAGGTATTACAAGTTTGATTAAGAGGAGTTGTACAATAGCTTAAGTTAAAAGAAGCATCAGCAGTCTGATAGCCTATCTCAGGGAATGGAAACCCCGACTCTGAGGTAGAAAGCAGTTAATATGTATTATAGTACGAGCTGACCTCGCATTCTAAGGAACTGGGAGTTCATACGGGCTATGGTAGATGGGCTGACAAAATCAACCTGTTCCCCTCCAGTTAGGAAGGCATATTCAGCTGAGGGTTCTGCGAAATGACATAGTAGGGAAACAATAAGATTTCATGGAGTCCCCACATCTATTATCTCAGATAGAAAAGTTCAATTTACAGCTAACTGCTGGAAATCATTTCGAAAGGGATTGAGGAACCCAGATGAATCTTAGTATGACATTTTGCCCTTCGATTAAGGGACAAGCCCAGATGTGACCCACTAAATTATTGATGAAGTAAACCTTATTCCGAAACAAGATATCGATTAGCAGCCTAAAGTCAGCAAGAAGGGGATACATTGATCCTTCGCAGAGCATTTTTAGAATAGATAAAGCTGCCTATGAGTGGGACTTACCGTCTGATTTGAAACAATACATTCATTTTTCATAGATCAATGCTCCGTAAGAATAGGAACGACGCTCCCAGAATATTTCCCGTAGAGGAGGTCCACGTAACAGGGAGTTATCCTACGAGGGGCAACCTATCTCTATCCGGAATCAGCAGATTAAATGGGTTGCGAACTAAGGACATAACTTCCGTCAAGGTACTATGGCGGAATAAGAATCGTGAAGACATAAACTGGGAGGTTGAGAAGGACATAAAACGCAAGTGTCCGTACCTATTCCCGATGTCTACGGATAGCCCCAGTCTTGGAACTCGTATATTAATTACTTAGATGAAAATGTATGTCATTCCAGTAGAAAGGCATCTCCCTATGATCCGTATAAAGTCTTAAGGAAAGTTTTATTCAACATTCGGGGACGAATGTTCTAAAGGGGGGAAGGATGTTACACCCCGCACTCTTGAGCTCGGAACGTCTTCTTAAGTTCCTTAGACACTATCATGTGAGCCGTATAAGCTACAACACTATCAAACAACTCTAAGGAAAGAAGATTGTGATACCTCGCGAGAAGGGAGGTTGGAGATAGAGTCATAAGAATCCGGAAAGAGTTGGAGGCTAAGAAATGAGTCGTAGGACTCGATTTACCTACGTAAGACACTAAGTTAAGAGTCTTATACACTTAAGTTGCTTAAGGATATACCAAGCTTACGTAGTGCGGATTACATGAGCTCTTAAAGTAAGACGAGATTACGAACCCGCGAGGAAGGGAAAAAGATGACGCATGGCAGCCAATGGAGGAGCGACACATGGCAGCACCTCAAGCAAGCAGGTGATGCACCTACTTAGGGACAAATAGGTGATGCAGCTGCTTGGGGGAGGTGGGCCCCACTGCCACGTGGCAGCCCCACCCTTCTTGCATGGACACGGTGGCCCAATAGGAGCTGGACACGTGTCCCTCTTAGGGGCTGACACGTGTCACCCCTTGGGACCACCTATATAATTTGATATGTATCCAAAAACCTTCAGTTCATTCACAAATTTCCAGCAGCAACAAAGCAGCAACAAGAGAAACGTGAAGAACAAGTGAGGGCAGCCACGGGTTTGAGCAAAACAAAAGGTAAGGCCCGATTTCGTTTCGTGAATTAATTATTTAAGGTATCCTACGGTGATATAGCGGTGTTTAATAATGAAAATTTCGGATTTGGGGCAGCAAGAAGTCACGCAAACAGCTCCTTAGTTTCAGCCGTGTCGAGGAGTTCCGAAGTTAATTTTCAGCACGTTTGAAGAGCCGTTTGTTAAGGTATGGTTGGATTATCTTCTCCCACATTTTTGTGAGAGTTTATACATGCTATGGAGGTGTTATTAACGTAAATTTACGATTCGGAGCAGCACCAAAAAGATACAAACAGTCCGCTAAAGTTTCAGCATGTTAAGAAACTTCCGAGGCGAATTTTGGCGAGTTTTGGCCAATTTCGAGTAAGGTAAGGTTTCTCCTTTAAATTAGGACTTTATAAGGTTGTTATGGAGCATATTATGTAACTTCTATACTGCTGGAAGTATGAAAAAAATCGTGGGGATGCTCAGCGAAAGAAAAAAATCTAAATTGAAGTCGTCGTAGTTAAATTGTAGTCAAAGTGAGGCGTGGTGTGTTTGGAGGCTGCTGCTGGTTGTGTGGTGTGTGTTGCAGGGTATAAATGTGTTCTAAAATAGGTTTAGTATCTTCTGTTTGCAGCCACATGATTCCACGCTTCGTACGGTTAAAGGTTTCGCAAAATAGAAACTAGAAACCCTCTTTTGATATCGTAACTTCGGACGAGCCGTTTGGAGTTTATATTGTGTAATTTTGGTCGTAATATGTATATGTATGAGCTGCTGGTTCTATTTTTGGTTGGATGCAGGTTCTAAGGGCATGGTTGGTATTTCGGATAGGGCACATTATAGGGGAGGTGCTGCCCGATTTTCGTTAATGCCTTAACTAGTTAAGGAACTAGTCGAGAAGGCGAGCGAAGGGATGAATGTTATGAATACTCGTGGGTAGTCAAAGTTGCTGAAAAGTCTAAGGTTGTTAATACTTGCATTACTGCTATGTTAAATAAACTGAATAAAAAAAATTATTCAGTTTTATTATTTATTTATTATTAATATTTTGGTCAATCGTTGAATAAAATCAACTGAAAGGGAAATCATTTCGCCTTTTTTTTATTTAATTACACGTCGTAAACCTATACAACAAGAATTATTGACAAAAATTCTTATAGTCAAATTGTTTTAACAATGAATTAATTTTGAATAATTACAGTGCATAGGCCTCTACGTCAGCCGGATCCCAGGCTCCAGGTACATTATCATCCTCTACACTATTCGCTTTGGAAGGAAAAAAGCATGTCAAATAAGGTCCTCACTCAGCTCTCAGGCTGTCTGGGAATAGCTCCACCAGACATAGAAGAAAGGAGTGTAGGATTGGTAAGCTGTGATGTCGGATAACCAGTGAAGACACATCTCACAGCTCTAGGATCCAATTTCTCATATGCAGATCGACACATTCAATGAAGCAGCCAGTACGGCAGACAAGCTACTTTCTTATTCTAGGACTGGAAGATCCTCTATCTCCATTAGCTAAACCCTTTCTTACCCTGCCTTTGGATTCGTATTTTGTTCGTACACAATCAACGGAGGCCTTCCCGACGTTACTAAGCTAGTCACCTCACCTCTCTTTCTTACCCGCCCTTATTAGTAGTAGGCAACCTTTCTTTCTCGCCTTTCTTCCAGCTTTTTCCAGATAAAGGCTAAAAATGGTGGATTGGAAATGGAGCTAGCACTGATTTTTGGTTCCACCCCTGGCTCTCTGATATTCTTCTCATTGAAAGTACCCCCCTCTTATTGACCAGGTAAACTTCATACGAAAAGCTTTTGAAAGCTTACGTCTATTCTCTTTAGACAAATGACTGTCCGCTGGAAAATACAGAGTAGGATTCATCCGCGGAGGGAATGAAGGGACCTGCAGGAGGCTGAAAAGCCACTTTCGTTCCACTCCTTTCCAACTCATTTCTCCGGTTCAACAATTTCAACACCGCGCCCCTTCTCCAGGGCGGCAGATGGGTCTAGAGAACCGAACTGTCTCACGATTTCAATCCGGTTAGAAAAACTTCTCCTGGGTTTCAAGGACAACGACGAGGATGTGATTAAGAGAAGTCCATACAAGGTATGTGAAGCTTTCCTTTGGCGTGTTTTTGGAATAGATATGTAGAGCTATTCTTCTTTTCTTTTGGCATGTCTTAGATATAGGCTATAAATGATATGTACATGATATTTGGGATTCAATCCATTCGTAAAGCCCTGAGTATGAGTCGATACTCTCATTTACTTCTGGATATTAGAACTTCTGCAATAGCTGAGTCATTGCCTTTTTGTCTTCTATATGATGAAAACTAGTACATGTAAAGCCTATTTCTTATTTCCTTTGGAATGGCTTAACTTTAAGTGAAATGGTATATGATATAGGTTTAGAGGTAATTCCATTTATGAGCTCTGATTGTAACTCGTGACTTGTAGTCACTCCTGAACATTAAGAGTCTGAAAGTAGTCAAACTACTATTCTCGAGCCTTATATATAACGAATAGTAAGTGGAGGTACCAGCTCCTCTCTTTTTAAAAGGCTCTAAAATGGTAATTGCGTCTGATTGCATAAGTTGAGTCTTTGGCTAGATAACTGTGTCTCTGATTGCATAACTGTGTCTCTGATTGCATAATCGTGCCTTTGATTGCATAGACAATATTTCTAATTGCATGAATTATGTGGCATTATTTTGATGCATGTTTGTGATCCCTGAAGCCCCAACTGATATAATCCCTAATGACATCTAAAGGGATACCTCGGATAGTTACTCCCCCAGTCTTCAGGTGACGGTTCACTTGACTGTTTCATCGAGTCTTAGATAATGACTTAGTTGCATATGGTTTCTCACTACTCTACTCGTGTATACTGTAACCCATCCTTCCTCGAGTCCCACGATGGGCCGGGATATGTTATCGTGCACAGTGTTACTGATTCTTTCACCGCGTCCCGGGCCGGATGTGTATAGTTCCACGCACGAGGAGACGATGCCGTACGTGAGGTGTGATATATGTTATATGTTATGACGATAAGATTATTCACCGAGTCCCGGGCCGGCTGTAATATGATAGTATATGTGGTGAAATAAGGAAGGAGCACCGAGTCCCTCCTTAGAGGGCCGGGTACATATGTATATTATGATGGTACGCTATAGACGTACACCACTCCATTCACCGAGTCCCTCACTAAAGGGCCGGATACTTTATGTAGGCATGCATATGAGATTAAAGCAATACATTGTGACCCTGAGCCCCGCAGTGAACCGGGTGTGATACGATGATATACATGATGAGATGATACCGTATACGATGGTATGATACCGTATACGATGATATGATGAAATGAAATGCATTATGATATGATGATATGTGATTATGAAGAATTGATTATAACACCGAGTTCACTAGAGGGCCGGGCACAGTATATGATGATGTGTATGATTTACGTGTCCTAAGGTGCAGGTACAGTAATTCATTTAGTTATTATACTTGTCCCCTGCATCCTTATTTCAGTTATGATCTCAGTTACGATGTGTTATGCTTTACATACTCAGTACATATATCGTACTGACCCTCTTTTCTCGGGAGGCTGCGTTTCATGCCCGCAGGTACAGATGTTTATTCTGGAGATACATCAGCATAGGAGTTCCTCTCAGCTGTGTCGGAAGTGCTTCACTGTTCTAGAGCCTAAATTTTGATGCTGGTCACTTAATGTATATATTTGTACATTCAGGGGTACGGGGGAGGTCTTGTCCCGCCATATGTTATTGTTACTATTCTTAGAGGTCTGTAGACATGTGTATATGTGGGTTGTTTGTGAGTTAGTTTCGATGTTGCCTATTCGATATATTGTGAATGTTTTTGTTATAGCAGCCTTGTCGGCTCGCATGCCCTTTCATGATATGAAACAAATGAAAGAGGCTACATGTACATGAAAAAGTTTTAACTCATTGGGGTTTTTTTTAGTAGTATCCCCTTGTTCATAGTTCAGTATGACTATAACAGATAGGTAGGTATACAGGGGTCCAGGTCGGACCCCAGTCGCGACCTACGGGGT
Organism: Solanum dulcamara; assembly: GCF_947179165.1. Lineage (NCBI taxonomy): Eukaryota > Viridiplantae > Streptophyta > Magnoliopsida > Solanales > Solanaceae > Solanum > Solanum dulcamara. The sequence continues at coordinate 18,702,234 of NC_077245.1, read as the reverse complement.
TGGGTCATGACAAGGATATCCAGAATTAGGAGGTGAATTGAGCTCCTTTATCCGAAATGATAGATAAGGGAACCCCATGCAATCTGACGATCTCCTGAATGTATAACTTTGCATAATCTTTTGCGGTGTCAGTAGTCTTAACTGCCAAGAAGTGAGATGATTTCTTTATTCTATCCACAATCACCCAAATCGAATCATATTGCTTCCGGGACTTTGGCAGACCTGTAATAAAGTCCATATTGATCATCTCCCACTTCCATTCTGAGATTTATATATTTTAAGCCAAGCCACATGGTCTTGGATGCTCAACTTTAACCTGTTGGCAATTTGAGCACTTGGAAACGAATTCCGCAATATCTCTCTTCATCCCACTCCACCAATAGATTTCCCTCAAGTCATGATACATTTTTGTAGAGCCCGGATGAATAGAGTATCTGGAACTATGCGCTTCGACCATAATCTTTTCCCGAACATCATCGACATCTGGTACACATAATCTATTTTGGTACCTCAACACCCCATCTCCCCCTTTGGTGAAAACCATCACCTTTTATTTGTGAACAACTTCCTTCAACTGGAGAAGGATGAGATCTTGGTCTTGCTTTTCTTTTACCTCCACCACGAGTGAGGATGCAACCCTATCTTGAATATTAACTCCACTTTCATTGTTCTCTTCAAGACGAACTCCCAATCGGGCTAATCTGTGCACCTCTCTAGCCAATTCTTTCCTTCCCTCCTCCATATGGGTAGTGCTACCCATAGACAACCTGCTAAGAGCATCAGCAACAATGTTAGCTTTACCTGGATGGTAGAGGATGCTCATATCATAGTCTTTGAGCAGTTTGAGCCATCTCCTTTGTCTCAGGTTAAGTTCCTTCTGGCTGAAGACGTATTGTAAACTCTTATGATCGGTGAACACATCAACATACACTCCATATAAGTAGTGGCGCCAAATTTTAAGAGCAAATACCACAACTGCCAGCTCAAGGTCATGAGTTGGATAATTTCTCTCATAAATCTTAAGCTGTCTTGAAGCATAGGCTATCACCTTTCCCCTCTTCATCAAAATACAACCCAAACCAACTCTAGATGCATCACAATAGATCACAAAATCCTCTGTCCCATTGGGCAAAGTTAGAATAGGAGCAGTGGTCAGTTTGGTCTTCAATTTCTGGAAACTCTCCTCGCAAGCATTGGACTATTGGAACTTAGCCTTCTTTTAGGTCAGCTTGGTCAATGGTGATGATATGGATGAGAATCCCTCTACGAACCTTCGATAATAGCCATCCAAACCCAAGAAACTTCTTATCTCTATTGGGGATGTGGGTCTGGGCCAATTTTTCACTACCTCAATCTTCTGAGCATCAACCTGAATACCATCTCCAGATATAATATGGCCTAGAAAAGCCATTGATGCAAGCCAAAATTCACATTTGGAGAACTTTGCATACAATACCTGGTCTTTCAAAGTTTGCAAGACAACCCTAAGATGATAGGCGTGCTTTTCCTTATTCTTGGAGTAAACCAAAATATCATCTATGAATACAATCACAAACATATCAAGATATGGTTTAAATACTCGGTTTATGAGATCCATAAAAGCTGCGGGGGCATTAGTCAACCCGAAGGACATCACCAAGAACTCAAAGTGGCCATAGTGGGTCCAAAAAGCTGTCTTTGGGATATCACACTCCCTCACCTTCAACTTATGGTAGCCCGATCTTAGGTCTATCTTTGAGAAACAAGTGGCACCCTGAAGTTGGTCAAATAAGTCGTCTATTCTGGGGAGAGGGTATTTGTTCTTTATGGTGACCTTATTCAGCTGTTTGTAGTCAATATACATTCTAAGGGACCCATCTTTCTTTCACACAAATAGGACCGGAGCACCCCATGGTGAGACACTCAGTCTAATGAATCCCTTATTTAACAAGTCTTTCAACTATTCCTTCAACTCTTTCAACTCGGCCGGAGCCATTCTATATGGAGGGATTGAGATAGGCTGGGTATCAGGAAGGACGTCAATCCCAAAGTCGATCTCCCTATCAGGAGGGACTCCGGGCATATTTTTAGGAAAGACATCAGGAAACTCATTGACGATCGAAACCGACTCAAGGGATGGAGACTCAATGCTGTCATTTTTCACTCGAACAATGTGATAAATACACCTTTTTGAGATTAGCTTTTTGGCCCTAAGGTAGAAAATAAACTTACCCTTAGGCACGATAGGACTACCTTTCCACTCTATGACAGTCTCATTCGGGAATTTAAACTTGACAATCTGAGTCCTACAATCGATAGAGGTATAACAGACATAAAGCCAGTCTATGCCAAGGATAACATCAAAATCAACCATGTCTAACTCGACCAAGTCAGCCAAGGTATCCCTATGATGAATTGACACAGTGCAATCTCTATAGACTTTCTCAGCTACGACAGAATCACCGACAGGAGTAGTTACACAGAAAGGCTCAAGGAGATACTCAGGGATTTTATTGAATTTACTAGCCATATAAGGAGTCACAAAAGATAGGGTATCACCCAGATCCATCAAAACAAAATAGTCAAGGGAAGAGACTCAAATCATACCCGTCACGATGTTTGGAGAGTTCTCCTGATCTTGGTGACTACCCATGGCATATAGGCGGTTTGTGCCCCCACTCGTACCTGAAGTAGTGCCCTTCTGATAACCTCTAGCTGGCGGTGCGGTGGTAGAAAACTGGGCTCTATTCCCCCCTGTTGGACACTCCCTCTGAAAATGGTCCATTTGGCTGCATTTATAACAACCAACCCTTCCTGCTCTGCACTCTCCCAAGTGGAGCTTACCGCACTTGCCGCATGGTGGCTTTCCTTTCGAACCTTGACCAACGCTAATCTGAGATTGAGAACCCTGGGGTCTGAAATTCTGGTGACTCTGTCCCTGCCGATCATATATGTTCTGCGGCATAGGTGCACTGGCGGTGGATAAGGCATAGTTGGAAGGCCTCTTCTGGAAGAAGGACCTGTTGCCCTTGTTCTGCTTCTGTTCATTCTCATGCCCAGCTGATCTTGCCTTCTTGCTCAGATGCTCCTCTTTTTCCTTTCTCTTCACTTCCTCCACCTATTGAGCATACACCATTAATCTGGAGATATCCATGTCAGAGATCAATAATGTTGTTTTGCACTCCTTCTTCACATGTCTCCCCAATTCGAAGATGAACTTCCTCATCTTCGACCTCACATCTGGGACCATTTCTGGAGCATACCTAGACAGCTGGATAAACTTCAGGTTGTACTCCCTAACAGTCATACCTTCTTGTTTCAGATTCACAAACTCCTCTACTTTTGCTTTCCTCAATTCTCGGGGAAAGAAGTGGTCAAGAAAGGCTCCCTCAAATTCATCCCACATAGCAGGTTCAGCATTCTCACCTCTACCTTGTTCCCATTGGTTATACCAGATGTTTGCCACATCCTTGAGCTGGTAAGACACTAATTCAACCCCCTTAATCTCCATAGAATGCATAGCTTTCAGGATTTTCCACATCTCATTAATAACATTTTGGGGGTCTTCATCAACCTTAGACCCCGTAAATGCCGGCAGATTCATTCTCAGAAAGTCTCTAATTCTGGCGGCAGCAGACGGCTCTTGGAAACTAGAGCTAAGAGTTGGCGAACTCTGGTTACCATTTCGGGCAGCCACTAATTGAGTGAGCATGACAATCGCTCCTCAAAAATCTGCCTCCGAAGTTGGTGTTGGTGGAGTAGTAGGCATTTGAGGTGCCTTCGCATACCTCGTCGGTCGACCTCTAGCCCTCGATGGGCGTACCTCTGACTGTGGAATCTCTGCGTTATCAGCATTCCTCTGGCTAGAAATATGTTTAGGAGGCATTATCTATAACGTATAAATGCACGAATTAGAAAGGAAGTTTATAGAGTTTAACTCTATCGCACGAATTCAGGGTATGAAAGAAGTGAAATAATTCTTAATGTTTTATAGCCTCTTGATTATAGTGTGGTGCACAACACACCCATAAGCAAGACTCTACTAGACACGGCTTCATAGACTCCCTAAGACTCTTGAACTCTGTGCTCTGATACCATGTTTGTCATGCCCCGAGAGGGTACCCTAGGCGTGGCCGACACTCGAAAGCCATTTCCGACCTTCAAGCGAACCACCTGGTCCAGTCACACTTTCATTCATTCACATTCTCTCTGCGGAAGACTCAATCAATGAAGTACTATTCATAATTTAGGGCCAAAGGCCAAATAACTATCAAATCAACCAACAGTTATAGAAGAACTACTCAAAAGAACAATCCAACATTTCCACACTCTAGTCTATGAAGCCTCTATCAACAATTTGGAAAGTGCTGATGACAAGACCATGGCTACCAGAAATCAAAAATAAAGGAAACAACACAAAACTATACAGGAAACTCAACCTCCTCCAGAAACTAGGAGGACTCACCAACTAGCTGGGAGCGTGTGGATCTTCAATGGTGCACCGGTTAATGATTTCTAGTACCTGTCTCTACATCATGAAATGATGCAGTCCAAATGGCGTAAGTATATGGAATGTACGAGTATGTAAAATGGCCGAATGAAACAACGTCAGAAAGGACCGAATCAAATCAACTCGGAATCACAACTCAAGAGAAATAACAACTCAATCAAGTGTCCTAAGTCTAAACAAGAGTATGGTTTAGATGGGACCAATCACATATCATTCAACTCAATCCGACTCAGAGTACTATCAAGTCCTATATGGGAGTTTCTCTTATTCGACAACCATCACTTATGAGCCAGTGATAGTACAACAAACTGACGTTGTTGCCACGTCCATTCATACTTTTCCAGGGTATGAATGAATCAACCAATCATGGATCTCATCAATCAGTCAAGTCCTATCATTTCAAGACAATAAGATGGGAAACATCCAACTTTAACGGTTCGATCCCATGGGAAGCATCCGACTTTAACGGTTTAATCCCTTTCTACGTTGGTGGCGTAGTTCATGGGGTTCGAGTATGGACTATACTCATACCCACTCGACGCTCGATACTCCTCCCAAGACTCAATGCTCATAAAACTCCATCCAATCAACTCAATCAAATCATATCGACAAGTCTCATTTACAGCCTTATCAACTCATCAACTCTATCACAATCAAACCTCTCCCCATCATACTATCCGATCAATCTCAATCATATCTTTCAAGAGAAATTTAAATGTACATTCATAGCAACATACAAACATATCCCGTCATTTCTCTATTCATTCAACACGTCTTTGGAACTCATCACAACTCCAAGGTTTTAAACCAACAATTCAAGATGAATAACATATCGAGAAAATCAACACCTTTATCGAAATCAACATGGTTAAGAAAATCAATAAAGTATGTTTAACAACGCATCTCTATCAATGCATACTCACATGAAGGCTCTTTTTAGAAATTTCTTGACTCAACAACATCAACATAACAAGAATCAAATTAATAGATGACAATAAGTTCAACCTCTCAGCTCAATCAACTCCTAACAACATGAAGCACATAACTCTCTCGACTCCACAACGTCCACATAATAGAAATTAGGGTAATAGATGAAAGGGACCTATTTGGACCTAACTCCATCAATAAACTTCATTCTTATGGACAATAACTCTCAAAGAAGATGTAGGGCACATGGGTGGACTCAACCCATGCTTTAAATAGCCTTACATACCTTAGAGTAGATTTTGAAGAAACCTTATTGTTGGGTCTTCAATGGAAAACTTGAAATCTTGAAGCTCTTGAAGGCACTCTTTGTTAGAGAAGGATTTGGAGAAGAAGAAAAAGAAGAGAGGGAAATGTTAGGGCTTTTAGAGAGAGAGAGGGATTGAAAATGGTCCCAAAAATGTCCTAAGGCTGTGTATATATAATTTGGGGAAATACCCAAATTGCCCTTTCTTTAAAAATCTGGAAAAATGGCTAAAACACCCTTGGCGCGATAGTGGCGCATCGCGCCCTTACAGCGCCAAACCTAATTTAGGCTTAAATCATGCACATCTGATAGTGGCGCGTCGCGCCAAGGAACAAACTACTGAGGTTGTTTTGTGGCGCGATAGTGGCGCGTCGCGCCCTTACACCGCCAAGCCCAAGTTTTCTGGGTGTTGGAAAATAGGCTTGAAAACCCTATACATCTCATAGTGGCGCGCCGCGCCAGGGACCAAACTACTGAGGCTTGTTCCTGGCGCGATAGTGGCGCGTCGCGCCAAGCCCAGATTAACAGCAGTTGCAACCCAGGCCTGAAATTCCTATCGTACTAGTTCGTCTTAGGATCGTCATATCTTTTGACTCCGAACTCCAAAATTTACATTCTTGGTAGCGTTGGAAAGAAGACTCGACGACCTTTAATTTAATAGGTCGTGGTCCACCCAAATTATCTTCTTTCAAAAGATAGGATCGTTAGAAGTCGACCCCTTATATGAACTCATCTTAAAACTTAGCCACGACGAATCTTTTGGACTTAGCTTGGTCCTAGGGGTCCTTTGTGACCCCACATCACCTCTAACACTTTCCAATTTCTCAGGGACTCATCTTACCTCGTGCATACGCTTCACAATAATCGAGTTCGACCCTACACGTATACAAGAAAGGTCTGAATCTTAGGAAAAAATTTTGGGGGGTGTTACACTAATGTCCTATTTGAATCCATTTTATTTTAACTTGTGTATGTGTGTTAGATAATATGCTTACAAGAGTTGATTGTTTGAACATAATTATCAAAATCATGCCACTCGTATCATGCTTAGATCTAATTTAAAGTAATAGTTTTTGATGAGTTAGTCTACCAAATTTTATTTTAATTAAAAAGAGATCATTATGTATATCGGTTAGAACACTGAGCCTTAATTTTACTATCATCATTGTGCATTTAAAATATATCATTTAGTTTTAACTCCTTGAAACATCTTTTAGCATATATTAAATAATAACTTTTTCAAACTTGTGCCTTGTTTGAGTCAAATCACCGATTGTCATATTATTAAAATTTTAAGAGTTTAGTAGCCAGATTTGTACTAAAGCATATTCTTAGCCTAAAGGAATTTAATTACAATATTTTCATGCACTGTAATCTATTATAAAACTCAGTCTCAGCATATCCATGTGAATTGTCAATATGTTGATAGTATCCTGCCTATAGAAAGTAGGTTTGTTACATGTTCATTTAGATATTATAAACAATTCTTGGCATGTCAATTCACATAGAAATCTTGTCTATAGGATTCATTTAATATATTTAACATGTTAATTTATATAGATATCATATCTAGGATTTAATTAATATTTAGTATGATACTTTAATAGATACAATGCCTATTGGTCTTTTCAATAAAATTTTTAGAATGTTATGTCATGTAGAAATCATGCCTATAGGATTTAATATTATTTCAAGCATATAGAAATCATGTCGGTAAGAATAATTTGAGTCTATTATGTCCATGAGATCTAATAATATTTTCAGCATATTTTATCATATAACAATCATGTCCATAAGTATTATAATTCTAACATGCCAGTTAAATAGACATTATGTCTACAGACCTTTATAAATATTTTTAGCACAATGTTATGTATAGAAATCATGCCCATAGGATTCTAATAATTATTTATCATGCCATTCTATTTTGAAACCATGCCTACGACTTTAATTAGTTTTTCAGCATATCATGTTATCGTGAAATCATGCCTATAGATTTTCATTCATTTTCAACATACTGATTCATATAATATCATGTCTATAGAGTTTCATTCACTTTCAAACATACTAATTCATATGGAAATCATGCCTATAGGATTTAATAAATATTTCAGCATATTATTTGTGTAAAATCATATCTAGGGATGAATATTCTTAATTAGTTATAAATTATTCTTGTATGTTTAATAATACACTTTTATTTTTTTATTTTTTTATGTTGACTTGTGATTTGTGATGCACCACTCGTTATGTTAAGACTGTTCACTATCTATTTGTGTTTTCAAGCATGCTAATTAATTAATCCAGAGGCTTATTTGAGACTTAACATGCTAACTGCTCGTCTTATTTATTTTGTTTGACGATGTGTCTAATTAGGAAACCTACATTGTCTTTTAGTCTAGAACCTATCCAATTAGTAAATTCAATGCCTCTTGAATATTAAGTTGGGACAATAGGCACGCTTTAGGACGTTAGTTTTTATTTCTTTTAAATCGCTTTAGGATTATAATAACAAATGAACATAGGAGGGTAGGGGTAGTTAGACCCTTCGGAAATGATGGAAGTTGACCCGAGCAGAAAAACGATAAAACTTTATGTATTTTTTCTTTCGATTAATAAGTCGGTGCTGATCCGAAGAAGATAAGAATGTAGATATTTTATTTCCTGTCAACTTTTAAACATTTTCGTTTGTATATATTTGGGGTAGTTTAATATTTTAAAAAACTTAATGATTTTTAGGCACCACTAATTTTATTTGAAGTTTCACCCAAATTATATTTATTACATATTATATATCCACATATCTACACTTGTCCATTATCTTATTTACTTATTTATTTATTTTCTTTTATATCGTGTCTACAAATAAAGATAAAGTAATCAGTTCTAATACTCGACATTCATATTAGTTACCATAAATTTAGGTAAGCTTATTTATTCATGACTTTAAATATACATCTATATTTCAATACATAAAATTTTCATACATTTCAAGTATATTTCGTTATTATTTATTTTTATCGTACGATAAATATATTACTATTAAATTTGCTCTACTCATATTATTGACGTATGTACGACAAACCTTGTATTTTCTCCTTTATTTCTCGAATCAATGAATATTTTCTTATCATCATTTTCTAAAGCAAATAAATGAATAAAATATCCATAATCATTTTTCTAAAACTAAATTGAAGGACTATCTTCGGATAGGCTATGAGGGATGCTTAACACCTTCCTCTCGAGTAACCAAAATCCTTACCTAGAATCTCACTATTTCATAAATTAAAATAGAGTTTACATTTACAATTTTCAACAATAGGTTTCCTAATATTTTCCTTAAAATTAGGTGGCGACTCTAAATATTTTTCAAAATCAGAGGCATAGTCATTTTATGTTACGAACTATTTTGACTCGTTCGAAAATAGGGTGCGACAACTAGGATAGACTACACCAAAATCTCTTTCTCGCCAAAGCCGAAACTCCAGAAGAATAGACACAAAGCGTGGCTCGTCATCAATATCGTAACTTAGAGAAAGATACACTATGTGGTTTTCGCCAAAGCCGCAACTGCAGAGAAAGAGGCACAAAGTGTGGTCCATCGCCAAAGCTGTGACTTAGAGAAAGATGCAGTAAGTGTGGTGTTCGCCAAAGCCACAACTGCAGAGGAAGAGGCACAAAGAGTGGTTCATCGCCAAAGTCGTGACTTAGAGAAAAATGCACTAAGTATGGTTTTCATCAAAGCCGTAACTACAGAAGAAGATGCACTAAGTGTTGTTCATCACTAAAGTTGCCACTCCAAAAGACGATGCACCAAGTGTGGTTCGTGGTCATCAAAGCCACAATTGCAGAGACTTTCTCTGATGCAGTAAGTGCAGTTCTCGTCAAAGCCGCAATTACAGAAGAATATATACTAAGTGTGGTTCATTACTAAAGCCGCAACTCCAAAAGAAGATGCATCAAGTGTGGTTCATCACTATCAAAGCCACAATTACAAAGAAAAATGCACCGTGTGGTTCGTCCTTAAAGCCGAAACTGAAACAGAAGATACATCATGTGTGGTTAGTGATCAAAGCCGCAAATCCAAAAGAAGATGCATCAAGTGTGATTCATCACCACCAAAGCCACAATTACAAAAAAATAAGTGTGGTTCGTCATCAAAGCCGCAACTACAAAGAAGACGCACTAAGTGGTTCCTCGCAAATTATGGATTATCCCTTACATTTGTTTTGGTCTGATATTGAGACTGTTTGCGGTCCATTATAAACCTGCAAAAAAAAAAGACAAAAAAAGAGTTGTTGTGTCTCACGGTGCCAATAGCATGAAGCTTTAAATCGGCATGGTGAAAATTGTGTCATGTACTCCCGCACTCCAAAATCTCCTTGTAACATGGCAGCACGTCCTCTACCCATTCCCAGTAGCTAGATGTGTAACGGATGTTTCCAAAGCTAGAAGGCAGAACACTCCAATTGTCGAAACACCTCTTGGGATGAGAAGATTCGGCGGATGCGGCTTCTTGATGAATTGCGGATTTCAGTAGAGGAACATTCATACTAGTAGCCTCGCTCGAGAATTTTCCCATGAAATTTTTCGTACCCATCTGGGAACATCCTTTAAGGCGAAGAGATTCATCAGATGGCCCACTATCAAGCGAGAAGATGCCCGTTGTCAGAGGTTGAACCTCCAAAACTAGGATTTTGGCATTCGGATTTCGTTGGCCACCCACTATCTCTAGATGAGGATGCGGTGTATTATGGTCACTAAAGTTCATCGTATTGAAGGATCAAAGCCATATATCTGCAAAAAAAAAAAAAGAATTAATAAAAAGGGTTAGATTCGTAAGAGCATAAAGATGATAAGTTCAGATTTTTTGAAGTTGTTCGAAGGCTGATTTAGAATAGAAAACTGAACAAATACAAATGCAATATAATGTGGTTTTCATATATGATGTATCTCTATGAGTTTTTTTTCCAACGCCGCAAACGGATTGATATTTCGTTATTCCTACGTCAAGATATGAATTTTTTCGTGAAGCCGCACAAAGCTGGTGCAGTCAGTTAATCAGAACTTTAAGTCGAATTCAAAAAATCACCTGAGCGAATCCATGAGCTATATGATCGTTATTTTCGTATATGTTGTTCTACGAGTCTAGTTTCTGAAAAATCAAACGGATCATGATTTAGACATTCCTACAATGAGATATGATTTTTTTACCACAGCTGTGCTTAGCAGTAGAAAAAGTGACGAAGAACTTTAGAGAAAATTCAGAAAAAAACACCTGAGCGAATCCAGGAGCTGATCGTGATTTTAGAATATGCCATAGCTCTACGAGTCTAGTTTCTGAAAAATCAAACGGATCACGATTTAGACATTCCTACAATGAGATATGAGTTTTTTACCACAGCTGAGTCGAGCAGTAGAAAAAGTGACGAAAATCAGGTTTGAGGAAAGGGCTTACCTGATAGAGATGGACTCAATGGAGTTTGATGGTGCCGTAAATCGATATTCAACCACCATGGGAACGTGGGTATATATAGATTTCAAAGCATGGAGACATCAATTTGGTTCCTACGAATTATGAAAAATTATTACTATGGAAAGTTTGATTTCTACAAATTGTGGAAAAGAACTAATTATGGTAAGTTTCATAGTAACCAAATTATGATAAGTTTTCATAGGAATCAAATCATGGTAAGTTTTCATAGGAATCACTTTATGGAAATTCCACTGAAATCAAACATGGAAAAATTCTGAAAACCAAAAAGTGAATAACGTGTGAATTTTCCCTTCAAATCAATATGAAAAGTTTTGAAATCAGGAAACTTCGAGCGTGTGCTTCTCATGGCATCAGAATACACAAGACGTATTTCTTGTATTACTTTTGGTTAAACATGGAAAGTTTAAACATAAATGAAGATTCAGTATGTTCTCAACTATACCAAACAATAGGAAAATGATATGGTAAGTTGGCAACTATCGCAAATTTTGATTTTAAAAAAAAAAAATCTCCTATGCATACACGTATTTTTCCACATCAGATCATGGAAAACACTCCTTACAGTCGAATGTGGCAAATTCGAAAAGCTTCCTATATATGTATGAAAAGGCCTCCTAATAAGTCTAGGCTTACGTAATGACGGGTTGAAGTCCTTACATTTTGTTCAAGCGATCAAGCAAAATTGGAGGAGAACCTATCATTAAGGCGTTAAACGCCCAAAATTTGTGTCAAAATTACAAGCTCCGTATCAGTAGATCAAGCCTGTAGACGCAATTCTTGCTCATAGAATTAGAAGCCATTTTGTAGCTGATGAACCAAATGAAATCATTAAACTACCAAGAAATACCATGCGATCAGGCTTCATGAGCTTGAAACACTTCATATCGAAAGTGAGTTGGTAACTGATCATGATCGAAAGTCAACTAATCTCTCACAAATTAGAGAATGACGTCAGAAAAACTCCAGTATATGTCAATTTGGATAGCTTCAACAATATCAACACAATCATTTCTTATAAAGTTTCAAATGTTACACATAAGATAAATTACGTGAAAGAAAAAAAAATTACTTCACAAATACTTCAAGTCTTGTCTTTACGGGTTCGACAAGTCGAGCACCCCAACAAGCCTCGAAGCAGGGGGCATTTGCAGACAGTGAAGTTTTATTGATAAATCCATATTAAATTTGGATTAAATCTTAAATTCATGATACGTTGACCAAGTCAAATTATTGGTTAATAAAGTCGGATTAATATTTAAGTTAGAACTATATAACTTAAATAAAGTCCAAATTACATTTGGGCCAGACCATTAAGTGGACAAGATGAGCCCAACTCTTACTCTTCAAGCCCAAGGTCTTCTAAATTATTTGAAGACCGAAATACCCCTAAAACCCTAGCTCATGCCTATATAAAGGGGTCTTCAGAAGAAAAGGACACAGAAATACATAGAATCCTTGCTCTTCAGTGGTAATATGCAAGTCTTCTCATACAAAGAAGTCTTCACTTCCAAGTGTTGAGCCACAAGTATTCCATCAAATCAAGAACGAAGTAAGACTCTTGAATTGATAATCTTGAAGAGGAGAATTAGGGGATTACATTTTTCTTTCTTAAGATTTCATAAAGATTGTAACCTTCGCACATATTTAAATATAAATATTATTGTTTGCATGCTATTTTTCCTTTCTTGATCGCTATATTTCAGGAACGAAACTTAGTCGCTTACACATGCCAAAGCAGGCAACAAGTTAATATGCCTGCTTTGAGATGTAAGTTTCGATACAAGAAGTGATATATATTATTTGAAAATGATGTAAAAAGTAATATAAATCATAATAATTACTCGAGAAGAAGAATTTGTTGAGTGAGCGATCCAGCCAAATTTGGCTAACTCTCAAAATTCTATTAGTGTCACATAAATAGGGACAAAAAAAATAATATATATTATTTAATAATTATATAAAAAATATTATAAATCACAATAATTTATAATTTAAAATATCTAAAAATCATATTAAAATTGAATTGACTCTTCAAATTCTATTTGTGTCACACAAACTGAGACAAAAGAAATTACATATATTAAAGGGAAACTTACATAAATATACAATATTAAGAAAATATTTACCATCTATAGCAATAATTTTTTTTTCACTGAACACTTATAATACATTTATAATACAGTTTTAATATATATTGCAGAAAACTATTTATAAAACATATATAATACAAGTTTTATAGATGGATAATACATTTATCACATATTTTAATAGACTTATAATACATTATGTCAGTTTCTTACTACACAAACATAATATATATATTTTAAAACACTTATAATACATTTATATTGTATGCATAATTCACTTTTAATACAAGTGTAGATTTATCATAATATTGCTATGTATTGCTATAAATTGTAATAAATAAAAAATATCGTTAAAATCAGTAATTAATTTTTAAAAAGCACTCAATTAAGTAATTTTTCCTATATTAAAAACCCATACTAGCAGGGACACTTATATCTAGTTTACGTGATAAAGGGTGCTTTTCCTGTAAGTTTAATTAGTGAAAATACATGTCAAAAATATTTGTATTGAAAGGCGGCATTGAGCTTTATTCTTGAAAAAAAAAAAAGCACAAAAGAAAAATTACTCCCTCTATTCCAATTTAAATATCTTGTTCTGGAAAAAAGGAGCCATAAATGTAAAAAGTTGATTCTAAATGAGTTAATGGTAAAAAATATATATAAAGTATAATGGGTTTTTTTCGAGTTTTCTATCTACATTATATATTAGGTGTTTACCTTTTTCTATCTAAACTATCCTCAACTATTTATCAAAACACACTAACAATTGTTTCCTTTTCCTATTTGAAATATCACAATCATTCAGGTAGAAAATTGGAACAACTGATAGTTCAGGTATATTTCGATAAATATTTTATGATAGTCCACGTAGAAAACTTACATTCCTGATAATTTAGTTATGAAACTCAAAACAACTTAGATATTTTAAGTGTTTTTTCACCTTTCACTAATCTAAAATGTTCGGTAGTCTTATGATGAGTTAATTATCAAAAACACACCTAAAATATTTCAATTTTTCAAGTTTCCTACTTGAACTATCATCGACTATTTATCATCTAAACACAAATTAACAATAAGTTGTTCCATTTTCCTACCTGAAATATCACCATTGTTCAAGTAGGGAAAAGGAACAATTGCTAGTTGAGGTCTATTTTAATAAATAGTTTAGGTAAAAAACTCACACTCCTAATAATTCAGATAAAAAACTCAAAAAAACAAAACACCATAAATGTGTTTTTGACTCTATGTTTAATAAGAACTTCAATTTCTCCATGTCTAGCTTGGTTGGAAACTAATCGTACGTGTAAACTCATTTTGTATTCACGCGTCGACTTTAATGTACACTTAAAAAAAAAAAATATTCAGCATCCAACTCAAAACCTTAAAGCAATAGGTGAAGTAACCTAAGATCACTATAAACCCCTCACGAAACTCTTATACAAATCATGTGAGACAACTATATAACTCAATAATATTTATAATCAATATTTACTTTAGGCAAGATGAAGTGAAGATTCATTTAGCTGATCTTAACTTGTTTGGAACTGAGACATTTGATTGAACAAGAGAAGGGCAGCAATCATCAACAGTTCTCCTGATTCTATGCAAATAAAGTAGAATAGACGCTGTTCATTTCATTTACACCAAAGACAGAAGGATGAAGAAGTCCAAAAAACTTTTTGCCCACTTTTGTTATGGAACATCCAAAACTTCAACATGGCCATGACAACGAAATTCTACTTGTGTAGGAGAAAGCAGATAAAGGGAAAAATAAAATAAAAAAATCTCCTCAAAAAGATAATCAGCACAAGCGTGTAAAAGAACCAACAGGCTCGCTATATCAACTCTTCTTAGATTTCACTGATACTCCTTTGTACATTGTTACTTTGTCCTTCAATGCATCGCGCCTAGGCCGAGCTATCTTGTTATTAGGATCAAAAAGAAGTACCTCTTCAAATGCTTTAAGAGCAGATGTAAAGTCTTTGGTTTTCTCATAAGCATCACCAAGGTTGTTCCATGCCGTGACATAACCAGGTTGAACTTTTACAGCATTCTCAAACTGAGCAATTCCTTTGTCAATTTTCCCATCAAGTACATAACTGACACCAAGGGCATTGTAAACCTGGAAAGATGTGCAAAATTTAAGGGAAGAGATCAAAATACAGAACTCAGATACCTGGAAAGACTTGGTATGCAACAGCAAAAAAAGCATAGGCAAGTAATAATTGTAAGACAGTCCAAGATGACTCTTGAGAAATCCTTTCTTTTGAAGTCATAGTATTCTGTATGGGTTAAATTTCATTTGGCAGAGATTTGCTCAACATTCTCAGACACATGCCATGATACGAGCTTCCTAGTTAGATATTCAATCAGCTCCACAGTAATTGGAGTTCCGTGATGCCTACTACAGAATCCTGGACAACATGACCTTTCCCCCAAGCTCCATGGCTCCACCAATCCCCCCCCCCCTCCCCCCCACAAAAAAAAAAGAAAGAAAAAAGGGAAGACTGGAACATTAAGTTTTTTCTACCTCACCCAGTCAACCTCATTTCTTCAAGGCATAATCCTGATTTCCTCAAGAGTTCTCCAGACGATTATTCTGTCCTTTTAGCCCAGGGACATAGGCCCAATGTTGGGATCCCATGTTATGTTGTCCCTATGTTATGTCATCTCGACACTCCAAATATCCAATCATGGGTTATTGTCTTCTTATATGATCTTGAACAATCTTCAATTCATGAACTAGCTTTTGAGGTCCATTTTCTTAACAAATTTTCTAGATTATGATTAAGAAATAATTTGTTAGCTGGGAATTTCAGCAGTTTCGAGAAGACTTTTGAACTTGTGCTATTTGGTTTAAGCTGTAAGTTAAGTGATCCAGGGTTAAAGAGATTATTCACTTGTTCATCAGGATAAAAGCGCATTCACTTGTATCAGAAATTTTATATATGAAACAAGAATTGTTGTAGAGAAGGCCCTTTATCATTTATATAAAACTAAATTAGAAAAAGAAACTGTTGAAGAGAAATTCATACTTGGGCAAGATCCTGATCATCTCCATCCCACTTTTCTACTGCCTGAAGAAGGTACTTGGTAGCAGCTGGGTAGAATTTTCTCCTCAACATCACAGCTCCAAGTTCAAAAAGCTCTGTTGCACTGGCATCACCACTTCTAACTTGCTCCTGTGTTGTGTGTTAAATAATACAGTGTGTTCAGAGATAGAAAAAGAGTTGCATTCTCACATCTATGCGCAAGTAGTTCTTGCAAGTGATATAGACGGGTGCACACGTGATACCAAATTGTAGGTTCAAAGTATGCTATTAGTTTGTGGGAAACAAATAGCATAATTCATATTGATATCTCACAAGTCAAGATTGAAACACAAATTTCTTTCTTTTTTTCTCGTTATAAAGCATAGTCTCCTGCTCTAGCTTCAGGAGAATACAAAGGTGTATATATATATATATATCTTCAAAAAAATTGCTTTCGTAGATCTAAACCATACAGATGCATATTATGTACGCTTCAAATAAATATTAATGCATTTATTCAAATAAATGGAAATGCATTTAAAAACAAAGAGGAAAGATGTTTAGTCACGTACTTGCAATTCTTTGGCAGAAAGATCAAGCTCTCTGCGGACAAGGACTTGCCGAATCACAAAGAAACTACCAACCCCAAGCAATGCTAGTAGTAAAAGCAGGTAAGTAAGCTGTATTCCCAGTTCAAATAACTCTCCGACCTCATAAACCATATTTACTCTGACACCTTCACTTGCTGATGCCACTTGCCCAGATGTCAACCAGAAGATAGACCCACATGAGACAGCAGATAGAGAAAGAACCTGTCCACTATTAATAGTAATATCTCCACCATTCAGCAACTTCTCTGGCAATTCTGCAACGGGAAGCCAATGATAGGACCTTATAGTTCATGCAAAATCTGTGCAACAAGCATTATTCTCATATTTATGGTTCATAGCATTTATTCAGGCAATCTTCCCCTATTTGTGTATAGAGGATTTGACACAAAACAAGGAGTTCCAAACTTCTGTTGGAATGATTTAATTTACTTGTACATACAAGAACAAGCTGAAGTCCTTTTGGAAATTAATCTCAACAATATACACAGTATTGAATACATTTATAAGTTCCAAGTTTGGATTTGTGTAACAGATCATAGAAAGTTGATTGAAATTTCAGTTTGCTTTCCATCCTGAGGATGAGGATGCATTTTCAATGTCTTTTGATCAAGAACCAACAGATAAGTCAAAAAGCATCAGTGGAGTTAGAAATGTAATCATATAGTATGATATTGTTTCTAGAAAAGGATCCCTCAGACTATTTTATATGCTTCCTTCCTGAAGAAATTCATCTTTATATGCTTATGTGTAAATAGAAATAAGAGAAAAGAATAGAAAAAGAAATGATGATTAGAAGCTAAATCATTCTGTCCTTCCAATCTCATCATCTCATGATCTTTCTCAAGCTAGGAGTTAAGTAGGTCTTCATACCTTTCTAAGGGAAGATTAAAAAAAAATTCTTTTCGGTAAATCTATGGGAAAATGATAATTATTTCCTAACATTCGATAGACTGTTGCAAAACTAATAACAATATATAAATAATCCCATTAAAGCGAAAAAAGAGAGTATGTGTACAAAAATTCACATTTCTCAGGTCTCGACTATACCAACTCAGGGAGCTAGAACTAGCACTTTAAATAAGATAATCTATCCTACCCTATATGTCATATTTTCACTAGGCATGAAGATTTTAGTTTGACTTGAGTATTACAGAATCAGTAAGAGAAGAAAACACTACTAGTTGATGTTATCGAAAGTAAAATACCAGTTGTATAGTTAAATAAAGAAAACATCCCATCAAAGATAAAAATTGACGAGTTAAAGGAATTTCGTGTAAAAGTTACATAGGATAATGTTATTATTTGGTATTGCGGATAGAGAGAAATAGAAGAACTTTTGAAGGAACTGAACATGATTTTGTACATTTGAAGAATAGTGTTTTATCCTTCATATCTTTTTAGTGCACCCATGAGATCCCTATTTGTATTGAGGAATGAGTGTCGCTCGAAGAGAACCATTTATTTTTGTAGGTTCTCTTTCTTCAGTATACAAGAATTTTCCCTTTCATCAATGAAATTATTCCTTTCTTGATCAAAAAACAAATAGTGGTATCTAAACTTTTCTGACATTCCAAATAGAAAATGTCAAATAAACTGTGGCAAAAAGGAGCATTTTCCAAAAACTGGAGTATCAAAGAGGCTTTTGATTGCTACAACTGATCTTTATTATTATTTTTTATCAAGTAATTTCTAAGACTGATTTAATCGAACTCTATTATAATTAAATAACATCTATCCACAAAATGCCACAAGGTGCTTGCAGGGTAACTGGAGACCACAAACCAAATAAGGCTGGGTGAAGGAGTGACTGGATTTTCAAAACATCCTTGGAAAGACAAGGACTAGGCATAAATGGTAAAGGTACTGCTTCGAGTTGTGGAATCAGTCTCTTCCAGAAATGCATGACAATAGACCCTTGTGGTCCGGCCCTTCCATGGAGCTTAATGGACTAGGCTGCCCTTTTCTTTTAAGAAGGACTAGCAGGACACCAGCTGCGAGAGGGAATTCGTTCAGGACTGACAGCTATTGGATAATTTTGCCCATTTACTTCAAAGCATCAATTAGAGTTATTTTGCAGAGTTAATCATCAAAGAAGAAAAGGAGCTACCATCAACTTTCTCTGAAAGCAAAAGTGGGAATGATTCTAATTTCCTTGCATAAATCTGCAGCTGTAGACAAGAGAGACGAAAGTTAGGAATGCCCAGAAGAGGTGAAACAAATCAACAAATGCATCACTAAAGGGCTTCTCAATTAATCAACAACAGTATATCAAGAAAACACAGCAACCCAACTCCCCCAAAATTAGGGGAATTACCTGAATTGAATTTCGCTTAATGGGTCTTTGTGGAAAGTGATAAGAAGCTGATGGTGAACCAAATCCACCATTTAAATCAAGAAAAAAGGCATTTTTACTCCCACTAGTTGCGATTTTAGCTGGAAAAAGTAGAGATTTTTGCAGGGGAGGTGAAATGGTGGACTGTATCATTAGCATTTCTTTTCTTCTATCTGTAATAAAGGTCTATTTTTCTGAATTTCAAAGTGATAGTTGGTACTGGAGAGTAAACTCGGAAGCATCAAGATTGAATTTTTTGGGGCATTAGAGAAAAATCATTCTTGGTAAAATTTTCATCTGTTTTTTGCTGCTTGAGGATAATAAAGTTTATCTCAACCAACTCTATTGGGACTAAACCGGACCGGACGGTTTTACATTTTTCTCTTTATAATAATAACTTGGAAGTTGGATCAATCTTTACTCTTTATGTTTTTTTATTTTCCTTTATTTTTTTTCAATCTTATTTTCTTGGTGAGAAATTGTTTGGGCCATTTGTTGGATAGAAATTTTTTAAGTAATGGGAAAAAAATTCAATATATACAAGAAAATATAGCAGGAGATTCTCTTTTACAATTCATAACAATAAATTTCTTATAAATTTTCTGGAAAATTACATCTAATAAATCAATTATGAAATTATTTATCCAAATTGGACCCAACCCAAACTATTTACCTTTAATAGAGTCATGATCCAAAATATTTACCCTCTTATCCCACTTTTTTTCTTTTAATTTCGCACGTGACGTCAGCATCACTGCTCCTCTTTGATATCACCGGAGTATATTATATTCTATACTCCGATGATATCAAATTATACTCCGATGGTATGAAGCAATTTTGCTGAAACACTGTCTCTTTTTTCTTAATACCATCAGAGTATATACATACTCTTATGGTATCAAATGTGCTTCAGCGAAACTGTTTGATACCACAGAGTATATTATATACTTTCATGGTATCAAATGCGCGAAATAGTTAAAAATAAGGAGTATGAAAATAATGAGATATCCAATGGTAAATAGTTTCCTTTTTGGGGTATAACAATAATTATTCCTAAATTTTATGCGAACAAACGTCTTCCCTAATTTATGGATAATTTTTTTCTCCAATTATAATCAATTATATATATATATATATATGATACACAAGTCAGTAATTAAAAACTTTCTAATTTTAATGTATATAAAATTATTACACGTTCATGCATACAATTACAACATACATCCCATATAAAATATTTGAGGACTTTTACGAGGAGGTGAATTTATTGGAGTTGTTTTTACTCATTTTTCAGTTCAAAACTATCTCAAATCTTACCTAAATAGTCCCAAATTTTGGATTCAAACTCCCCCGATCATTTCAATTCTTTTGATATATCACTCATTCGAAGTGAAGTTCGTTGATGGCAAATCAATTTTTCAAACTTGAACTTCGAGTTCCTTTTATGGTTCATGGTGGAGTATTATTCAACTTGGTTCTTTAATTTTTCAACTTCTTGAAAAAAGCTCCTATAAGGGTTGATAATGGAGTTCTTTTTCAACTTTATTCTTTGATTTTAACTTATTGAATAAACTTAAATAATCACATAATGATTTGAAAATGTAGAAAAATCAAGAACAATGACAAATCTAGTTTGTGAGGAATTTGAATCGTCAATTATTATGACTTAGTGTACTTTCACCTAGTTTCTAAATGTGTAGATTCTACGACTGATGCAAGTAATGGTGACTAAGTTGGTCCAAAAAACGAAACCTGATGAAGTTGAAACTTCAACCAAAGATGACAATGGAAAGGCAGTTGATAGACATGAGAAACCTTCTTATAGTAACTGGGATGAGCAAGATGTTCTGCTAAGAACCTGGATCTCAAAAACTATGATTGAAGAGAGTTACATGCTCAACAGCCAAGAAGATGTGAGAATGCTTTTGGAGGAAGCCTACCTTTAAGCACAAAGGATAAAGAGCTACAACTTAAGCAACAACGACAAAATATTAAGTTAGGAACAAAGAAACTTTATGAGTACTTGAAAGAATTCAAAGGCGTTTGTGATGAACTTGCTTCCATACACAAGTCGGTTGATGGAGACAACAAAGTCATTAACTTTGGCAGAGGACTAGGTCCAAAGTAAAAAATATTTAGGACTGTTATGTTGGGAAATCACCTTTCTTTCCTTCAATCAATTTATCAATGCTCTTAGAGGTTTGACATGAGAGAAGAGGTTCCCCAACAATATTATAACATGGCCTTTATTGCAATGAGAGGTAGGGGTCGAGGGAGTTACAATCACACGAGAGGTAACTCAATTTTAACTCAACATGAAAAGGATGCAGGGCTGGTGGATAGGCAAATAATAATCAAAACACTCAGAATATACGGACTGCAAACACTGAGGAAGAAAAACCAATTACTACTCTATGTCAAATCTGTGGTAAAAATAATCACACTACTTTGATGTGCTTCCAAATGTGAGAGTCCGCACGCCCTGAAAACTTTGAACATGCAAAATACCACAGGTGAAGCCGTTGTTCTGTATGTGAATTCTGCTACAACAACTCACATGCCAAACACATCAAGTAATATATCTGATCTTCAAACCTTGAATAGAACAAAAAAATAACGATAGGGAATGGCTCCCAGTT
Source organism: Solanum dulcamara (assembly GCF_947179165.1). Lineage (NCBI taxonomy): Eukaryota > Viridiplantae > Streptophyta > Magnoliopsida > Solanales > Solanaceae > Solanum > Solanum dulcamara. The sequence continues at coordinate 18,680,316 of NC_077245.1, read as the reverse complement.
ACTAATTACACATGTTGGAAATCTCAACAAGTCAGGTTTGGAAGTTAAAGGTAAACTGGAAGTTCCTAAAATCATAAAGAATCTTCTCTTAGTCAGTAAACCTGCATAAGACAATTCTGCAACTCTTGAGTTGATTTTCTTCTTAAGGACAAGATGTCAAGGACATATTGGCCAAGGTCTCTAACGCAAGAGGACTCTATAAATTAGAAGACAACAACCTCTTTTCCTTAACAACAACACAATATTGAAAGTACTCAGAGAGTATTTGACACTCTAGATTAAGACATCTTAGTTTGAAGTCTTTAAAAATTTTGAGTAGAGATAAATGCATTGATATTAGAAGTTGGAACAAGGTGCCTGCTATCTGTACTAGTTGTCAGTTAGGGAAAAGTAGTAAATTTTCTTTTGAGTTGAGAAATAAAAATTGAGCTTTGTTTACATTAAAAAACATTATTATCTCTGGGGTACCTGTTGAGTCCTCCCAACATATGAAATACTACGTGATTTTTGTGGATGATAATACAAGATATACTTGGCTCTATCCTTTGGAGAAGAAATTTGGATTCTTTGAAGTCTTTCTCAAGTGTCAACAAATGGTAGAAAGACAATTTTCCAATGTGATGAAGGTAGTGAATTTATCTAAATTGTCTGTCAAGCATTTGGAGAACCATGGCATCATTGGGCAAATATTGTGTCCTCACACTCCTGAGCAGAATGGAGTTTCTAAGAAAAACGATAGACACATAATGGAGGTCTAACCTTGTTGTTACATGCAAAGTTGCCTCAGTTCTTTTGGGTTGAAGCATTTCTAACTGTTATGTTTCTAACAAATTGAATACCTTCCTCAGTTCTAAACATCCCATTTGTGAAACTATATGGTGCCTCTCCAAATTATAATATCCTGAAAATCTTTGGTTTTATATGTATCCTTACCTAAAGGGAAAGACTAAGTTGTCACCAAAGACACATCCTTGTGTATTTATTGGCTATAGCAGCCTACTCAAACGATATAGGTGCTACCACCCATAGAGCAGAGGGTGTATGTGTCTAGGTATTTCATACTTGATGAACTCACTTTGCCGTATATGTAGACTGATCAGCCTAAAATTAGTGTCTCACCTCATCTTGCTACTTTCTTTGAATTTTTCTCCACTGTGCAGGAACCAGATAACAGTTCAGGTGACGCTATCACTTCAGGGGAAGTGTTGGACAACTTGACTGAAACAATTGCACCAGCAACCACAATAGTGGTGGACACTCAGGTTAAACAGAACCTTCTGGATGACACATTCTGACTACCTCCAATTCAGAGTATGATAGTGAAGACAACCATACTGACAACAGTGATGTTCAAGTTGTGGAAATTTTTTCAGGAGATGATCAAACTACTAATAGGAGAGAGTATGGAAAATTTTCTGTATTTCCTTATGATCAATGTACAAATTTCTACCACTATTTATACATATATATGCTGAAAAGGGAATGTAAAACAGAATTAATGTACAAATTTCTATGTACAACTGCATATCTTGTGAGTTGTGTGTATATCTTGTGAGCTGTCAATATCAACACCAGATCAGTCCAAATCAAATGAGCCCAATAGATAGCTGGCCAAACTTGTCTTTAAGGAGTCCATTCTCTTTCTTATCTTGTTCTACAATGTTAACGGGAGTAGTTCCCTGTTTGTGTGAACGTAGTTTCTTATCTCCAACATCCCCCCTCAAGTTGGAGGGGAAAGAAGAGAGCCTCAAGTTGCCAAGAATAGAATGCAAAGACGGACCAGATAGAGGTTTGGTAAAGAGGTCAGCAAGGTGAGATTTTGATGGAACAAAAGACAGAGATATTAACCCTGAAAGAAATTGTTGGCAGACGAAGTGACAGTCTAGCTCAACATGCTTTCAACATGCTTTGTCCGTTCATGAAAGACTGGATTCCAAGCGATGTGGATTGTGTCTTGTCTACCAGAGTATATAGGGACCAGTAATGATGGTTCTAGGGATAAATCAGTGAAAAGACGAGTGAGCCAAGTTAGTTCTGCCACAAGATGCCTCATTGAGCGGTATTCAGCTTCAGCTGAAGAAAGGGATACTGAGGTTTGCTTTTTCGATTTCTAACTGATGGGAGAACTGCCTAAGATTATAAAAAAAACCACTCACAAATCTGCGAGAGTCACGACAAGCCGCCCAATTTGCATCACAGAAGGATAAAAGAGAAAAATTGGGGTTTGAATTGAGAAAGAGATCTTGAGTGGGGTTTGATTTAAGGTATTGAAGGACAAGAAGAGCTGTTGTAAAATGGGAAATAGAGGGTTGTTGCATGTATTGGCTAAGGGTCAAGACAGTGAAAGAAAGGTTGGGTCTTGTATGGGTGAGGTAGTTTGGTTTGCCAATCAAATGCGGATAGATGGTTGGATCAAGTAAAGGAGTTCCAGATGCAGCAGTTAATTTGATGGAATGATCGAGTGGAGAAGATATTGTGGGGAGACTGGAGCAATCAAATTCACTGAGTAAATCCCTGGTAAACTTGCTTTGTGTAACGATAAAACCTGTTGGTTCTCACATGATTTCCATTCCCAATAAATAACGAATTTGTCCAAGATCCTTTATTTGAAATTCTGAATGTAGAAAAGACTTAAGATCTGAAAGTTCTTGAGCATCATCACCGGTGAGTAATAAATCATCAACATAAACTGCCACAATGGAGATAGAGCTTCAGTCTTTTTGAAAATTAATGAATAATCATTGAGAGAGGAGGGAAAACCTTTAAAATCGAAAGCCTCTGCAAGCCTTGCATACCATTGTCTGGAGGCTTGTTTTAAACCGTAGAGAGCTTTCTTGAGTTTACAAACATGGTATGGACAGGGTGGACACATTCCTGGAGGAAATTTCATGTAAACCTTTTCTTGGAGGTCTCCATGGAGAAAATCATTACTTACATCAAACTGAGAAACAGGCCAATGCTTCTTGATTGCAATAGATAATAGGCATCTGATAGTCATCATCTTAACAACAGGGGAAAAAGTTTCATTGTAGTTTAGGCCTTCCTTTTATATATCATCTCTGATAAACAATATTGCTTTAAGTCTTTCTATACTTGCATCAGCCTTTTGTTTAACCTTGTAGACCCACTTACAAGGTAAAGCCTTCCTTCCAAAAGGGAGAGGCACCACATCCCATGTCCGATTAATGATCAAAGCTTGTAATTCAGAATCCATGGCAGCTTGCTATCCAATATGTTGATAGGATTGAGAATAATTAGTGATTTTGAAATTTGTGAAATAGAATGTAATATAACCTGAATTTAATTAGAAAGAGAAGGAAATGGATATGTAGGTGGTGAGGAAGAAACTGCTAGACAAGTAATAGTAAGATCATTAGTAAAAATATTATTGCAAACGAAGCCGTGTAAATGAGTAGGTAAAGTACCTTTGTTTTGTCTATCAGATCTTCTAGGGGGTGGGATGGTGGTGGTGGTGGGGGGGGGGGGTGTAAAGGGTCTTGAATAGTGGAGGTATGTGGAGTAGTGGTAGTTTGAGGATGAAAAATGGAATTAGTTTCCATAGCCGGAGATAAAACTGGTGAGGGTTGGTCTGAAACTGTGGGAGAAGGAAAAAACATGGAGTCATTTGTAATGTGATTAGAATAAATAGAAGAGATAGGTGGAAAAATGGTAGATAAAATGGTATTAGGAAAAGAGGAAAATGGAAAAATGTGTTCATGAAAATATACATCCCTTGATGTGCATACCTTCTTAGAATCCAGAATAAGCACCTTGTATCCCTTTTGTCTAGTAGGGTACCCTAAAAATATACAACCAATTGCTCTAGGCTGGAATTTGCCTCTATTATGTGATAATGTAGAAGCACAACACAAACATCCAAAGCTTCTTAAATGATGATATAAAGGTTTCTGATGAAACAAGAGTTCATAAGGTGTGTTACCTTGCAGTACTCTAGATGGAAACCTGTTAATCAAATATGTTGCAGTGAGTATGCACTCTCCCCAATAAGGAATAGGAACTTTGGAATGGAACATTAAGGCTCTTGCAATTTCTAGTAAGTGCCTATGTTTCCTTTCCACAATTTCATTTTGTTGTGGTGTGGTTGTACAAGAAGTCTGATGTAGAATATCTTGGGATCGTAAAAATGAAGAAGTTTCTGCACTCCTCCCTAGTTCCAGGGTATTGTCAAATCTTATTAATTTCACTTTAGCATTAAACTGTCTTTATATCATGCATAAGAAATCCTTGAGTACTGAAAAAGCATTTGATTTAGCAGTCAACAAATAAGTACAGGTTCCTTTGCTAAAATCATCCACAATTGTGAGAAAGTATTTATATCCATTATAAGTAGGAACCTTATAGGGACCCCAAATATCAATGTGAAGAAGATCAAAAATTCCTTTACTCTTGATATGACTAATTGGAAATGGTAATCTGGACTGTCTTGATAAGGGACACACAGTGCAAGGGCATTCAAAATTTGAAGAAAATTAAAGGAACTGATATATTTCATTGCATTGAAAGGCAAATGCCCCAATCTTGCATGCCATAACATTACATCAGGTTGTGATATAGCTGAAATAGGAATAGAAACTGAAGCTAGAATAGAATGAGAATTAAATCTCTTAGGCAATGAAATTACTGAATCTGAAACAGAATGAGAACTAGCTCTCTTAGGAAATGAAACTACAGTTTTTGTAGCAAGAGGTTGAGTGCCAGTAGGCTCTAAATGTATAGTCCATCTTTGACTTCACCAAAAACTTGAGGGCTCCTCAAGAAAGGGCCCTGCAAAAGACAACCAGTAGATGTGACCATGACGAAACACTTGAAAGATAAACATAGTTTATGAATTGAGAGTAAGTTATATATGAAACTTGAGATATGAAGGACATTTGTGAGTATGAAATCAGGCAAAAGAGAAATAGTTCCTGCATGAGTAATCTTTACTCTAGATAAATTAGGTAACCTGACCATTATAGGCTTAGGTAAGGGAATGAGAGATAAGAAACAGTTAGGATCAAAGAACATATGCTCAGAGGCTCCTAAATCAATAATCCAAGATTTAGAATTTGAATTATCTACTAAATAACAAGAGGGTGAATGTTCAAAAAATATACCAGCAGCTGAGTTGGCATTGACTTCTGATCCAACAGGTTTTCCTTCTTGAATATGTTTTAAGAGATGAACAAGCTGAGTGAATTGATTTGTGGAGAGTTGTTGAGCAAATTTAGGATTCTCAGAGGCAACAAGAATAGATTGATTCTCGTCTGGTTCTTCCATTGAAGTTGCAGAGTTGCTTCTCACAGTTCCTTGAAATTTCTTGGATTTGGTAAACTTAAAATCTGCTGGAAAACCTATTAGCCTGTAACAATTATCAATAGTATGATTAGTCATCTTACAATAATTGCACAATTGGTTGCTTTTCTTTCCTTTGTAAGATGTGTTTCCTTTGAAATAAGTATTTTCGGCCTTCTGTTGATGGTTAAATCCAGATCCAGATTTTGGTTGAGTGTTGAGTTGAATTTCTGAGATAGCTGATTTTCCTACCATGAAAGAACATCTATCTCCGGGAAACTGAGAAGAGAGATGGGTTTCTCTTTGATTTTCATCCTTCATCAAGAGAGAATATGCATGGTTCACAGTGGGTAAAGGACTAAGCGTAAGAATATTGCTTCTCGCTGGTGTATAGGTATCATTCAATCCCATGAGGAAATGAATGAGCCTTTCATCTCCTTTGAACTAGATCATCTTCTTTTTTCCTTCACATGAATGCTCACAAGTGCAAAGCACATTAGCGTTTATAGTGTCCAACTCATCCCATAACCTTTTCATCTTGGTGAAGTATCCAGCAATATCACTAGATCCTTGGACTAGCTCTGCTAATTCTTTTTGTGATGATACAATTTTTTCCCATTGGGCTGGCCAAATTTGTGTTCAAGATCTGACCAAAGATCTTTGGTTGTTCTGGAATAAAAAAAACTGGAAGCAATATCTTTAGAAAGAGAATTTAAAAGCCAAGATGTTACCATGTCATTGCAGCGACTCCGGAGTTTAAAGGTCGAATCGGTTAGGGCTGGAGCAGGACAAGCTTCATCTATGAAGCCCAACTTATATTTTGCTGAAAGAGAGATAAGAATAGGCCTTCTCCATCCTGGATATTCTTTGCCATCAAAAGGAGTATTCACCAGGACCAGTCCTGGTGCATCAGATGGATGAAGAAAGTAGGGATGAGAATTGTCAATGGTGATTCCATTGTCTTGTTGAGAACTTGTATAAGGAGTGCCTTCAGTTCTCTCAGCAGTGGAGTTTGGAATCTTTGTAAGAGGAAAATAATCGAAGAAATTAAAAGAAATGAGCTAGCAGATGTTACTGCTGTGGACCATGTAGAAATATAGGAGAGTGTGTATGGAAAATTTTCTGTATTTCCTTATGATCAATGTGTAAATTTCTACCACTATTTATACATATAGATACTGAAAAGGGAATGTAAAATAGAATTAATGTATTTACTCTAATTCTGGCTGATTTTATTCTTTACCATATATACAATTATTCTATGTAAAGCTGCATATCTTGTGAGTTGTGTGTATATCTTGTGAGCTGTCAATATCAACACCAGATCAATACAAATCAAATGAGCCCAGTAGATGGCTGTCCCAACTTGTCTTTAAAGAGTCCATTATCTTTCTTATCTTGTTCTACGATGTTAATGGGAGTAGTTCCCGTTTTTGTGAAAGTAGCTTCTTATCTCGAACAAATACAAATGTAGAAGGCACCAATAAGCGCAGGTGCCCAATGTACAACTGGAAGATAGCTTCTCAAATTGGCTTAACACTAAGCATATTGATCCTATGGAAATCGGTTAATGGAAATAAAGGTGTAGAGGACAATGCAAAGGGACACCATATAGTCACAAGGCAAAAATCTAAGTATTCCCATAACTCACACCTCACTAGCAGCAGAAAAGTTGAACATGGAACCTATCACCATAAAACAAGCACTAGCAAGTCCACACTAGTATTAAGCAATGCAAGAAGAATTTGATGCTTTGCACAAAAATCAAACTTGGACCTTGATACCAACAACTGCAGGCATGAACGAAGTTGGATCAAAATGTGTGTTCAAGACCAAATTAAAGTCAAATGGTATTGTAGATAGATACAAAGCCATACTAGTGGCAAAGGTATCTTTACAACTTGAAGGCATTGACTTTGAAGACCTTCAGTTCAGTAGTCAAGGCTACCACTATAAGAGTAGTGCTATTAGTAGAGGTTAGTGTACAATGGTCTATCGGACAATTAGATGTCAAAAATGCTTTCTTGAATGTATGTGGCTGACTTAGACACTGCTCGAGGAGACAGTTTGACATGTCTCAGTGCTCAAGGTGAAAGTGTAGGAAGACTTGGCCATGTTAGTGCATCTCTACTGAACAAACTTGTGACTAAGGACCTGGTCTGAGGTCTGCCCAAGATAAATTTGCTGATGACAAAGTTTGTGATGCTTATTTCATAAGAAATCAAACCAGAGTCTCATTCAAACAGAAGAAGCAGGTAAATACTACAAGACCTCTTGAACTAATTCATATGGATTTGTGTGGTCCTATAAAGGTTCAAAGTAGAGGAGGAAAGAAATACATATTCGTTATTGTAGATGATTTCTCAAAAAATACACATGGACAATGTTTCTCAAGTCCAAAGATAAAACTGCTGATGTGTTGATGACATTCTCCAAGATGATCCAGACGAAGCCAAACTGCAAGATAGCAGGGATCAAGTCGAACCACGAAACTGAGTTTGAAAATGCTAAAGTTGAAAGTTTCTATGCTGAACATGAAATACATCACAACTTTTCAGCTTCCAGAACTCCTCAACAGAATGGTGTCGTTGAGAGGAAGAACAGAACCTTGTTGGATATTGCCAGAATCATGCTGATAGATTCCGATCTCCCAAAGAACTTCTGGGATGAAGTAGTGAACACTGCCTGTTATGTGACCAACCGATGCCTGATCAGAACAATCCTCAACAAAACTCCTTATGAGCTTCTGAACAATCGAAAACCAAAATTGAGCTATCTCAGAACTTTTGGTTGCAAATGCTTTTTGCTTAATGGGAAGTATTGAGAGTGATGAATGAGTGTTTGTAGGATATTTATCTACTACCAAAGTTTACAGAGTTTACAACAAAAGGACACTGTGCATTGAAGAAAGTGTCCATGTTATCTTTGATGAATCTGGAAAAATTGAGAATCTGAAAGATAAGGATGATTCAGAAATTAAAGAGTTGCTTCAAATTTAAAGGCACGGTATTATTGAAGATATTGAATCAAACTCCGGAAGTTGATGATGCTAACAAGGAAGATGAAGACAATGAACCTGTGGAGGGATTCGGTCAAACTGATAGTGTTGGTGAAATTAATCAATCTCAACTTGAAGATGCAAGCTCTGATGATGAAGAGGCTAAGGTAGATCAGACTCAACAACCGACAAGAAATCCAGGATGGAAGCATAAACCAACACATCCATTGGATAATCTTAATTCTCTATTGGATTCTGGAATGCATAATAGATCCAAAACAAGAAATTTGGTTGCATTCTCAGCTTTATTATGAACAATTGGGCCAAAAAATGTAAAGGAGGCTATGAAGGATGTTAACCGGGTAAACTCTATGCAAAAAGAATTGCACCAATTTGAGCGAAGTAAAGTATGTCACCTGGTCCCCGACCCTTTAACATAACTATTATAGGGACGACTTGGGTGTACATAAACAAGCTGGATGAAAATGGTTTTGATTACAAGAAATTAATCAAGGCTGGTGGTTCAGATATATAATCAAGAAGAGGGGATTGACTATTATGAAATTATTGCTCCGGTAGCATGAATGGAGGCTATTAGAATTCTGATTGCATTTGCTGCCTACATGGATTTTAAATTATTCCAGATGAATGTAAATAGTGCTTTTCTGAATGGGTACTTGAAGGAAGAAGTATGTCAAGCAGCCCCCTGGTTTTGAAGATGTTGACCAACCAAATCATGTACTCAAGTTGGAAAAAATTCTTTATGGACTGAAACAAGCTCCTAGAGTCTGATATGAAAGGCTGTCAAAATTCCTTCTTGACAATGGATTCGTGAGAGGGAAGATTGAGAATACCTTGTTCCTGAAATCAAGGGAGAAAGATCTACTTATTGTCAAGTCTATGATGATATTATCTTAGTAACAAGATCCGATTTACTTTGCAAAGAGTTTGCTACTCTTATGAGTAGTGAATTTGAGATGAGCATGATGGGGAAGCTTGGTTTCTCTTTAGGACTAAAAATTAGGCAGTCCTCAAATGATATTTCTGTATGTCAAGAAAAGTACATAATGAGTTGTTTAAAAACAAGCATGTGCGATGCAAAGCCCATAGATACTCCAATGGGAATAAATTTCAAACTTGGTCCTCAGGTTAATGAACCTGGTCCTAAGGTCAATGAAATCATGTATAGAGGAATTATTGGGTCTCTTTTGTATTTGACAGCAAGTAGACCTGATATCGTGTTCAATGTTGGGATGTGTGTTAGGTTTCAAGCTTGTCCTAAAGAATCTCATTTGAAACAGCAAAATTGGGGACCGAGTCCTATACTATCCTTCTGGAGATTCTTTCAACCTTATTGGATACGCAGATGCAGATTAGGCAGGGTACTTGGTCGATAGAAAAAGCTCTTCAGGAATGGCTCATTTCTTTGGTTCATCTCTGATTTCTTGGGGGACAAAGAAGAAAAACTCAGTTGCCTTATCTACAGCTGAAGCAGAATATGTGGACGCTGCATCTTGCTGTCCTCAACTATTACGGATCAAACAACAACTGGAGGATTTTGGAGTCCTCATTGTTACCATTCGTCTCTTATGCAACAATACTAGTGCTCTCAACATGGCTAAGAATCCGGTTTAGCACAAGCGGACCAAACATATAGATGTGTGGCATCACTTTCTAAGAGACAATGTGGAGAATTGAAACATTTGTATGTGATTTTTCAAAACGGAGGATCAAATAGCTAAAAATTTTACAAAGGCTCTAAGTAAGGACTAGTTAAAGAAAAATCACTTGAAGTTGGGAATGATCAAACTCAACTAGCTGACTCAATCTAATGCATTCAATCCCTTACTGGCTAAATCTAAGGAACATGTATCCATGTTTTTGCTTTTTGTATGTCTGTTCAAATTCTGTCTCATACCTTTTTATAGGTATACACACATGGTAGAATTGCTGAAGCAGAAGGGGATGGTAGGAAATATCTAAGCAAATAACATTCAACAATTTGAGAGGGACATTGTCCCTACTCAGAGGTTAGCATTCCCATAACTGCTTTTGAATTGCTTATAAAAATCATTAAGATTGCCACATGTCATTCATCCATTTTTCGAATAGTTGTCTTTTCAAACATCGGTCCATTTTTTACTCAAACACTAAATCACCCCGATCTTTTCCCTTATCTCATCTCACTTCACAAAATTCAAACCAAACTCTCTCTTCTTCATCCTTCTTTCTAGTTTCACTTAAACTGAATCATGTATCAAACTTCTACTTCTTCTAAAAAGATCACCAACACCGATACCGATACTCCAGTGCCGCCTAAAGTCAACACTCCTCCTTCCACCCTTGTTCACTCCTCCCATGTCACGATTGAGTTGAAAACCCCAAAAACAAAGGTGGTTGTCCCTTCAAGTCATGATCCAGTACATACATGCATCTATACAACTCCTCCATCCTTTACTCCAAAGGATAGAACCCCGATCTTTTCTCCAACCCTTATTCTTTCTTCCCCAAACGCCTCTACTAATTCAGAGACCAGGTCGGTACTTCACCCTCTTAAAATTGAGCCCTCAGTTGACCATCATTTGTCTTTCCAACCTGGTCCAGTGTCTTCTACCATGTCTTAAAGGCATTTTGATGGGGCTTTTCCTAAAGACCGCGCAATCAGGTCAAATATTTTAGCTACAAGAGATGAATGGGTTGTGGAAAGTTTGACAGAAATGAGGGGTGATGGGATTCAGCCTCCTTTCTCTGATGCAAGGATAAGTCACCAGATGTACTAGTTGTGCGTTCGACACCTATTTTTGACTAGACCCCTGGTCTGACTTTCCTCCTGTTCCTATAGAGAATGCAAAAGAAGATGAATATGAAATTATGCCTTTAGTGTCATGGATCAGAAGGGGTGAAAAAGAAAAAGAAGGTAATAATGGGAAAGAAAAGGAGGGGAATTCTGATATAGGTACGAAAGTGGTCGCTAATAAAGGGAAAGGGTTTCTACTGATCCTTGTAAGCCTATCAAGAGTTATCCTATTAGAGTGACTTAGAAGAAGTTGTTGAGTGATGTTATGGCTGCAAATAAAACAAAGGCAACATGGAGACGAAGACAAAAGACCAAAGCAGTGATTGATGAGGACTTTATTTCTTAAGAACAATTAATTGATGTGTCCAAATAAAAGGATGGTAGTGCAACAAAATCTGATGATATTGTGGTTGTTGTTGCTAAGAGAAGGAATGTGGAACTTCCCACAAGGTCTGTGCAAAAAAAATAAAGTGTAAAGTCAAGGGCTGAAGAGAAGGAGAAAAAGGCAAGTGTCGAAAGAAAAGGAGTAGAAGTTGTTGTGGAGCCTAGTCCATGTTCTAATAAGGAGCCAGGTTCAGTTGCCAAGAAGAGAAAAATTGAAAAGATGTTGAGTAAGGCCGAGAAAATTCAAGTTTTAAGGACTTAAAAGGTTCTGAGTGGAAGAGTGTTTAATTCAAACGTTAGAGGAAAACTAGGTATGAGGGACCTAGTTGATGCAGGTGAAATCCAAGGATGGACCCATCTCTTTGATTGGCCTGTACCCACTCTTCATGAGCAAGAGGTATGGGAATTCTATTACAACATTGATTTTGATGAGGATGGTAGTCTGAACACCAAAGTTGGTGGAATTATATTCCATTTGAATGAAGAGTTCCCAGGGGAATTCTAAATGTACCTTGCGAAGGTATTACATCGGTTTCTAAGCTTTCTCCCACATCTCATTTTGTTCCGAAGGCGGTAAAACCTTCAGATTTGAGTGGCGCTAGAATTCCTAGAAAGTTCCTCAAGGGTCAATATCAATTGTACTTTGAGTTCATCAAAAATGTACTTCTTCTAAGATCTGAAAAGAGAACCATGCCTTTATGATTCGACCTCCTCCTTATGGAGGCTTTGAGCAAATTTGAGGCTATAAATCTTCCAGTAATCATATTGGAAAACATTCTCAAAATAATGACGGTCAAGGATGGTAAGCACTGCTTGGGTTATGGTTATCTTCTAAATTTGGTGTTTGATCATTTTGGAATCGAAGTGGGCAAAGGAGTGAAGGGGAATATCAGGCAAGCATTCTCTCAAACCTTTCTCCTTGAATGTAAGTGTGTTGAGGGAATAACTGGGAGTAAGGCCAAGTCACAACTATCTGATCTCCTAGAACAGTAAGAAAAATTAAGGCAAGAACTTGTGGAGATTACTATGACACTTGCGAGTAGAGATGCATAAATTGCTAGATTGAATGCTCAACTATTACAGACTCAGTCTGAGGGACCTGGTTTGGCTGAGATTTCTACTCTAAAAGCCCAAAATGAGAGCTTAACAGCCGAGGTTAAAAATCTCACCCAACAATTATTCAGGATCATGTTAAAGCAAATACCAACATGACCCTTCTTCTTCAATCCTTAGCCTCCAAAACCCCTCCTTCTTGATCTCCCTCAAAATTCCTAGTCTTAACTTTGGTGGTCTATTGGCAGTTTTAACTGGTTCATATTTGTAGTTCTTTTGGTTTGATTTGTAATGATATTCTCTATCTTTTAACGAATGTTTATTTTGTGTATCTACTTTCCTATCTCCTTTACTTAGTGCAACTATATTCATGTTCAGTGTTGCCCAAGTAGCCATGAATTTTTCCATACTGCAATTGTCTTGGATTGGTTTACTTTTTCACTTTTTTTATGATGCCAAAAAAGGAAAAATATGTTACCTCTGGTTAGCTAGTCTGATCATGGCATGAGACCTGGTTCATAGGGGGAACATATGACAGATGCCTGGTTCATAGGGGAACAAATGAGCATATAGTTTGTTATATTCAGATTTTGATGATTTGACAAATTATGGGACTTGGTAGACGAACTTGTTCCCATGAGCAATAGATGTTACAAATCTAAATGGAGACTAGCTATAAAAGTTGCCACCATCTGCTGTGGTTGGTGAACACAGCAAAGGACAGCAGGCTTCTCAGCCAATAGGAAAACACTAGGCTGTTTTTGTCCATACTTCAAATACTCTCTTTGACAAGAAATGACATATTCACTCATATCAAGATTTTTAAATGCAAAGACTGATTTTTTCTCAAGGAAGAACCACTTTAAAACGGCGGTGAAGGGACCTGATAGAGTTATTCAAGAAAAGCTTCATGTCATCTTGTTTTGATGTTGTGTCTTTTGTTTTAAACATTGTAAGATCAGTTCCTATGTTATAAAGGAATATTGATCATTTCATATTGCATTGAATGTGGTCGAAGTTCATGGCTAGAGTTAGCCTTGTTGATGGTGTTAGAAGTCAGCAGTAATTTGAGCTACTTTGTGTTGTGGGAAATAGAATTATTGCTTAGGCTCACATCCTGTAATAGAATTGTTACAATGGGAAAGGAATTACGAGTTTAATTCCTAGGTTTAATGATTTTTTAATATGAATCTTGGGTCTCTTATTAGTGAAGATTGACAGTGAAATCTGTGCGACACATCGTGGTTTTTCCTCCCTTGAGCAAGGAGGTTTTCACATAAAATTGCATGTTCTTGTATTTAAGTAGAATATTACTGTTCATATTATTGTCAAGGAACCAGGTTTGTTGACATAGTGGTGGACTCATACAGGCCATCACTAACCCATTCATTCATAAAGGGTATTGTTGAGTGGTGTAGGGCCCTTTTTTTTAGCCTTTTTGGTTGTTTTTAAATCCTAATGTTTTATGTCTGTATTTGATCTGTCAAATAGAGTTTTTCACTGGATAAGAAGACGGGGAAGAAATGTAGCAGCACGAGAACTTGGTATTGCTTGCAGTGATAAACCAATTTATTGGAAATGTGTCACAACCCAAAATTCGAGCTTGATGACACTTATCCTTTCCCACCGGATAAGTCAGCCTAAACCCACTAAATCCGGAAGATAAAAGTGGAAAGTAGTCTACATAGATAAATATAGATAAAAAAGAAACTTAGTCAACTAAAAAAAACTCCTATGGACCGGTTGTCACATGTACAAGCCTTCTAATTATAAGATACGAAATAAATACAAGTCTCAATCTTTGTCTCTCGAATAGAACAAAGTGATAAGTAAAGAGGAATAGAAAAGATGGTCGGCATCAATAGCTACCTCTCGAATCACCACAGAAGCATCGGATAAAAATAAGAAAAGTTGATCACTGTCCGGGCTCAGAACCTACACAAGTGTAGTTAGCAAGAAATGAGTACCACAATTCGGTACCCAGCAAGTAAACAACTAAGAGTAAACAAAGCTAGTAAAATACACGTACTCCTGCCACACTATCCAACCCCAGACTACAACCTGCATAGAAATCAGCTCAATCTAATAGTTCTAACAACACAATATTCATATACCTCAACAATAATACAATTCTATTCACAAGCAAATCAGCACAATCAATAATACAGATCAGGGGAATATCAGGGTTAAAATCATCCACAACAGCAAAATATGTATGATGCAACGAAATGCAATGCAATGTCATATATCATGATACATGTCTGCCCTAATGATACACATCCGCTGATCACCTCAAATTGGAACCCATGGGGGCCTCACATAGACCATGTATCTGCCAGAAGAGACTTTGACTATAATATCCGTTGAAAAAGACCTCGAGCCCCAAAAAATACCTCGGCAAATCACCTCGACTGGTAGAAACCTCGGTCCCAATATCTAGTATCTCACTCATATCACTTCCTCAGTCATCATAGATAAGTATATGCACAAGTAATGAGTGAAAATAGAATGGATATTCACATATAATTCCATATATTCCACAATCACCCAATTAATCAATATCATATAAATATATCCAAATATTCACAACAAGCCCAATGTTCTATCACATCGAACACCACTGTTATCTCATCTCAATTTTCCATTTATTACCCCACTCTTTATCATCAAGTTCATTTAAATATCAATAGTTCTAAAACCACTTTCTATCAATCCTCAACACATAAGATACAAATACACGATCCTATAAGCTTTAAAATAGGTTTAGAAAGTCACTTGCCTCGAATCCGATCCCACTAGTCCAAAACTTGAGTCTTGCCCTTATGTTGGCGCTCCAAATCAAGATAATTTATTCAAATATGTAATCCTTATAAGAACACGAATCTAACGATACCCAAATTAATATTTTTGAAAATTGGGCCGAATCTGACCTTAAACACCCGAAAAACCCAATTTCGTAAACAAATAGAAAATTCAAAAAATTTTACATGAAAATGATCCTTGAAGTATTTAGAAACTAATGTTGAAAACCAATTTGAATTTGGAGTTGAAATCATCCCTCAAACACCAATTTTACTAACTTCCATGTTCTTGAGAAAACCCCTACTATCCGGATCCGAAACCCCGACTCAAATCTGAATTATTTGTTGAAAAATATTTTACCCATGTTTAGAAAAGTACAAATATGAAATTTCATCAAAAATAGAGTTAAAATCGACTTTGAAATCCCCAATTTATCAACTTTAACTTTACTAGAAAAAGACAAATTATACGCGGTTAATATGATAAAAATAATTGATGAATGTTTACCCATAATACAAGGATCCTAAATATACCTTTTTCATCAAAAGGAGTCCAAATCGATAAAATCCAATTTTTCCCAAGAAATTTACGGATAGGGAAAGAAATCCAGATGAAGAAATCATGAGAAAATGTCGAATTAAGGATTATATACTAACCCCTATGTTATATCGAAAAGAAATTTGCAAGAATCACTCTATTCCGAGCTCTAGAACTCCCCATATTTTCAAAATACCAAATGAACATAGTCTGAAATTTATATATCTATACAGATCTATTTGCACCAGAAGGATACTCAATGCTACCAAGAGCCCGACTCAATGGAACTGACGGAATTCTAATTCGAGGTCTCCTTGACCCAAAACTCAAAAAATTGCAACTAAACTAACTTCGGCTTCCAAAATACCAAAACGAGTTCGGGACTTCCAAAAATTACAAGGAATCTCTTTATAGCATTAGATTCACCTCTTGAAACCATTGAAACCATCAGAAATCCAATGCGAGCACCCGAACCCAAATGTTGACCAAAGTCAAACTTGGATCAAACTTGAACTCAATTTCCAACTTCGGACCTAAATTCCACATTTCAACTCCAAATCTGATTCCGACAACTCTTCTAGACCAATTTGCACATTTCAAAACTGATGGAATCGAAGGATTCCATCCCGAGACTCAAAATTCCAAATGACTTCGAAACTCAAAATTTGACAACTTAAGCCTTTAAAACTCATTTCTCTAGCAAAATCTCAATTTTTCACAAGATTTCCAAAAATCAACTTTCAAACCCAATCTAAAATGACTCGAGACAACTGATGGGAGGGGTAAAATGGTAATTTTGTCAAAAATATCGAAAATGACCTTCAAGGTCATTACATCATCCACCACTAAAACCCACATCCGTCCTCGAACATAAAGTAAAAGAAAGAAGGATACTCGATGCTACCAAGAGCCCGAGGCATAACCTCTAAGTTCGATATTTGTCTTTTCCAATTGAACCAATCATTAGACTATATCATCTGGATCAACTATCAAAATTGAAATTCTGAATCAAAATTGAAAAATCTACAACCCAGGATTGATTATCAAACCACAGGCTAATCGATGAACCAAACCTGAACCGAAAATCTCTAAATCACAACACAACCATCGGAATAAACCCTTTTCTCACATAACCATGAGAAGATTCTTAACTACTACCTACTAAAACCAGAGTCAATGCAGAACTAACCAACAAACATGCATAATGCACACACCCATCATTAATCTTAGTTAAATTTCCTTTTCTTAACCTAATCCCTTACGAGCTTTAGTTGCAAACACCTGATCTTTAGACAATGCATACTTATCAAGGGAGAACCTAACTAATTTGATTCAAAGAAGGAGATGATCAAGTAACCTCCTGATGAACAATACATCCAAGCATACAAAACCTCTAATAACGCCGCCAAAAAACTAGAACAATAGCTTTTATTATAGTCAATTCTCAAATGGAAGAACTAGGCCCAATTGTCCTACAAGTATCAAATCACACCTAGCTGAACATGTCCTCAATGACAAGGTAAACCAAGATTGTCGAGAAATCTTAATATATAAGGTAGCTCTTCTATAAGTTCTCTTAAGTAAGATGACACTTGTAGAATTTTTGAAAACCTTCAACTACCACAAAGCAACACCAAATCCTCCACATCTGAAATAACCAAACTTGCATCAGCATCTTACCCTACCAAAAGGGCATAGATCGGTACATCCGATCCACCACTAGGAATCCATCCACGGAAGTGAAAACACACCATGAATCATAAATAAAGAATCATACACTAAACCCTGTCTAAAATAAGGTAGGTGGTCACATAAGAATATACAGAATCGAAGTCGAATATCACAAGATATTCCTTCCATAGTGTCCATAACACACATTCCCATTCGCCTGACTCCACAATTAGCTAGCCTGGTCTCATAACAATCCTAGACACACTTGATTTATCAACTTTCTCATACTCTGTACAATACTCCAGTGAAGATAACACTACCAATACTACTAAAACATCATAGTCACACCGGCCAGTTACTTTACTCTCAGACCGCTGCTAGCATTCGGGTTTTCTTAGCAACACCTTGTTTTTTCCAAGATTTCAAACTATGGACCTCTCTCTTCCCATTTAAGCATCCCATGACAGGTACAAGTCTCAACCAATTGTTAAAACTTTAATTTTCAAATCTCATAGTACTTTTCCATTAAGATAAAATTATTGAATCACGACCAATATCAATACCACTCAATCTTACACTAACCCAATTTCAACTACTATTCAGCCATCATATACATCATGCCACACTTAGAGAAACCCTTTCTCACCCCGATAATTCTGTATACTATGAACACATTACCCAATACCAAATGCTTGAACTCTTTGATGCACCAGACTTATGTTCTTTTTCTTAACTCATTTATCATTATTAATTTCTAGGCCAAACATCCACAACAGATTACCTTTTAACTTAAATCAAGCTTCTCAAATGAAAACTTTATTGAACTTTTTTACAACCGAAAGTAATAAACTCCACAACTCAAAACAAGTTCTTCCAAATACTGAACAATTGACATAATCAATCATTCCTTACCTTGCCAATTCATACCTTGACAAAAACCAACCACCATGAATGTAGACTTATGATGAAAAACTTGAAATTTCAATTCAAATCATGTAAACCAATCCCCTTATCAATCAACATTAGCCCATACCTTAAAGATTTTATGCAATCACATAACTTAGTTTATCATTGGACACTTATACGTCGATCTTACCCCTGTCTCTCATTAGGAACCCAAATTGTGCCAGTTGTTAGACTCGAGACCACTATAGAACTTACCACAATGCTAGAGCCGAATGTCCATAGACTCCACTCTCGAAGCATGCTCAACCTGACTAATGAACACCAGATACTATTCCTATAACCAGAACAAGATGAACGAAGCCATGTTTTCCTGAACCCAACTTTCCACATAACTACTCTACTCATCAAGTGGTAGCAACCAAAATATTAGATACTCGAAAGTCATCATTATCATACTGGATCCCCTTAACCAAAAGCCATCACAACATAGTTGCATCCTAATCAGAGTCCATTCTGAACTACTATTACCATGCTCAACCACCCTTTCCATCATCATAAAGTTAACCTTATCATCCACGTGATACCTCAAACTTGTTATACTATCTAATCCTGTGAATTAACCAATTCTCATATGTATTCTCTTGCTGGTACACTCACTTGCCTTCTATACTTGACATAACTTTCTCCACCCATAAGCTTAACCTTCTAATGTCAATCCACTCTTTTTGGCTCATAATAAATCCATCAATCCCCAATTAGATCCTCAAAATACACGTCACCATTCAAACATATTAATTTCCCACCTAAGATCTACCACTATAATTTTTGTTATAAACCATGTCTAACTCCAACATCCGTAGTAACAACCAGTTGGTTTCTCAAATATAAATGCAACATCGAACTTTATTGCCTGAGTAGGTGAAACAACTGATAACACCTCAATAACTATTATTCGTGCTTGCCAACTGATGTCTCCGTTCCCATATATCACTAGTACCATACCATGAGAGCCTGATAGATCCACCACTAAAATACATCATATCTACTGGAGAGATCATTCCCAGATGGTCTACATCTTTCTACCCATTACATAACCGCCATATATTACCAAAATATTTTAGTATCCAACCAAAAATGATATGTAATTTTTCGTAGGCCAGTTCGATAGCAGAAGCAACACAACCTATAATCTTACCCTAGTAAACACAGGTATCGCGGCAATAGACTTATCATAACCCTTCTTGATATACACCCACTCTTTAAAATTATCGTAGAAATTCTGATCTCGGTTGGCGCAATGTTATCATCATAATACAATACACAACACATTTTTTATGACGAATTTCATAGTTTGTAGTCTACCCAAAGTCACAGTGCTCACCGCATACTCATTCCCCTAATTATACCCCTTTTCATTGTCAAACCACTTTAGATGTCGAATAAGCAGCACCAATTCTATTTTTTGTTGCTGAATAACTAACCATATAGGATGAGATGTTTATGAAGTCTTTTAACCATTGTTCATCTTTCAATACCATAACTTCAAAACATATCATTGAACCACAACTTTACTCATCCCTTTCGAGTCACAGAGCATTCCAAGTCTGACTACACATTTTCCCCATAATTATATCATTTCCGCCTCAATGCACGATCCAACACTAGCCCCAAGCGATGACACCTCAATTGCTCACATGTAGGACCAAGCATGATTCATCGTTATAAGAGAGAGGACAGAGTGAAATGATAGGAATTAGACCAGATCAAGGATGCACGATAGAGAATCAAGAAGTGAAGGTATTTCCCAAAATTCTTCATACCCTTTCGAAGATAAGTACAGACGTCTCTATACCGATCCTTGAGACTCTCCTTAGAATTGGCTTGTACACATGAGACCTATGAACCTGAGGCTCTGATACTAATTTGTCACAACCTAAAATCAAGGCATGATGGCACTTATCCTTTCCCACCAGATAAGTCAGCCTAAACCTACTAAATGCGGAAGATAAAAGCGGAAAGTAGTTTAGATAGATAAATATAGATAAAGCGAAAACTTAGTCAACTACAAAAAATCTCCACGGATTGATTATCACATGTACAAGCCTTCTTATTACAAGATACGAAATAAATACAAGTCTCAATCTTTTTCTCTCGAATAGAACAAAGTAATAAGTAAAGAGGAATAGAAAAGATGGTCGGCATCAATAGCTACCTCTCGAATCACCACAGAAGCATCGGATAAAAATAAGAAAAACTGGTCACTGTTCGGGCTCAGAACCTACACAAGTGTAGTTAGCAAGGAGTAAGTACCAACAATTCGGTACCCAGCAAGTAAACAACTAAGAGTAAACAAAGCTAGTAAAATACACGTACTCCTGCCACACTATCCAACCTCAGACTACAACCTGCACAAAAATCAGCCCAATATAATAGTTCTAACAGCACAATATTCATATACCTCAACAATAATACAATTCTATTCACGAGCAAATCAGCACAATCAATAATACAATTCTATTCACGAGCAAATCAGCACAATCAATAATACAGATCAGGGGAATATCAGGGTTAAAATCGTCCACAATGGCAAAATATGTATGATGCAATGAAATATAATGCAATGTCACATATCATGATACATGGCTGCCCTAATGATACACATCCGCTAATCACCTTAAACCTGAACCCATGGGGGCCTCACATAGACCATGTATCTGCCAGAAGAGAACTCGACTATAATATCCGTGGAAAAGACCTCGGGCCCCGAAAAAGACCTCGGCCGCTAGAAAAGACCTCGACAAATCACCTCGACCAGTAGAAACCTCGGTCCCAATATCTAGTATCTCACTCATATCACTTCCTCAGCCATCATAAATAAGTGTATGCACAAGTAATGAGTAAAAGCAGAATGTATATTCACATATAATGCCATATAGTCCACAATCACCCAATTAATCAATATCATATCAAAAACATATAAATATATCCTAATATTCACAACAAGCCCAATGTTCTATCACATCGAACATCATATATTATCTCATCTCAATTTTTCATTTATTAGCCTACTCTCTATCATCAAGTTCATTTAAATATTAATAGTCTTTAAAACCACTTTCTATCAATCCTCAACACATAAGACACGAATACATGATCATACAAGCTTTAGAATAGGTTTAGAAAGTTACTTGCCTCGAATTCGATCCCACTAGTCCAAAACTTGAGCCTTGCCCTTATGTTGGTGCTCCAAATTAAGACAATCTATTCAAATATGCAATCCCAATAAGAACACGAATCTAACGATACCCAAATCAATATTATTGAAAACCGGGCAAAATTTGACCTGAAAAACCCAATTTCATAAACAAATAAAATATCCAAATTTTTTTTACATAAAAATGTTCCTTGAAATATTTAGAAACTAATGTTGAAAACCAATTTGAATTTGGAGTTAAAATCAGCCCTCAAACACCAGTTTTACTAGATTTCATGTTCTTGAGAAAACCCCCAATATCCGATTCCGAAATGCCAACTCAAATATGAAATATTTCTTGAAAAATATCTTATCTATGTTTAGAAAAGTTCAAATATGAAATTTTATCAAAAATAGAGTTAAAATCCACCTTGAAATCCTGAATTTATCAAACTTTATTTTTAGCAGAAAAAGCCAAATTATACGCGGTTAATATGATAAAAATAATTGATGAATCATCAAGTTTATGCCAAAATCAGTTTACCCATAACACAAGGATCTTAAATAAACCCTTTTCATCGAAAGGAGTCCAAATCATAAAAACCTCAATTTTCCCCAAAATATTTACGGATAGGGAAAGAAATCCAGATGAAGAAATCAAGAGAAAATGTCGAATTAAGGATTATATACTAACCCCCCATATTATATCGAGAAGAAATTCACAAGAATTACTCCATTCCGAGCCTTAGAACTTCTGATATGCTCAAAATACCAAACGAACACAATCTGAAGTTTATATACCTGTACAACTTTATTTGCACCAAAAAATCTATATATTTTATTATTACTAAAAGAGCCGTAAATCTCTCATACGATTGCTAAATGACCCAATTATTTTTCTTACATGTCTTAAATAATGATATGGACCTGTTCCTTCAATCGAAACTCAATTTTGAACTCGTTTTCCCAGTCAAATATCATTTCTCTTGGTAAACAATTATTTCTTATTTTGCGATAAAAGTCTAATCTCGGCTTAGCGAAAATGCACCAAACTTTGCAGATAAGTCATATAATTCATGCTCAAAATTTTAGAAGTTTTGAAATAATTTGTCGATATTTAAAACTAATAATGAACCTTTTAGTTGTCACAATTTGCTGAAATAACACCAAAATACCCAAGAAGCTTAAAAACTCACCCAAAACCCATCTGGAACTTTCCGAATACAAACCAAATATGCTAATAGCTTGGAAATGATATTTAAGACTCAATGGAACTGATGAAATTTTAATTTAATGTCTTCTTGACCAAAACTCGATAAGTCCCAACTAAACTAACTTAGGCCACCAAAATACCAAAACGAGCTCGGAACTTCCAAAAGTTAAAAGGGATCCCTTTATAGCATTAGATTCACCTCCCGAAACCATTGGAACCATCAAAAATCCAATCTGAGCTCCCGAACCCCAAATATTGACCAAAGTCAAATATGGATCAAACTTGAACTCAACTTCCAACTTCGGACCTAAATTCCATGTTTCAACTCCAAATCTGATTCTGACAACTCTCCTAGACCAATTTACACATTTTAGAATTGATGGAATCGAAGAAATTCCATTTTGAGACTCAAAATTTCAAATCACTTCGAAACTCAAAATTTGACAACTTAAGCCTTTAAAACTCATTTCTCTAACAAAACCTCAATTTTTCACAAGATTTCCAAAAATCAACTTTCAAACCTTATCTAGAATGACTCGGGGCAATTGATGGGAGGGGTAAAATGGTAATTTTATCAAAAAGGACCTTCGGGGTCATTATAGAATGGGTATCTCTTCCGGACTCCAGGTCTTATATCTCCGTGATCCCATTCCATATACTTTAAATTTTTGAAAGATATTACTTTATTTAATATAGATATTGAGCATGGTGAAGTTTTTGTAGATTCTCAGAAGTGGCAATTTGGTTTGTTGGCTAGATATTCAAGGCAAAATTGAAACTCTAGTATTGTCAAAAAGAACCAAATATGTTGCTTATCTAGTTTTCAAATTGGAAGATAACTTTTATGGCCTTAGAACTGCTACTGGAGTTGTTAGATTTGTTGATTTTGAGAATGACCATAAAACAGAGCAATGAGCTAAAGTTGTCAGGTTTTCAAGACAAGTAGCTAGAGAGACACGATGGACTAAAAAATGGGAAACCTTTTCAACGATACATGAGTAGAAAGAGAAGTTGAAGATCGAGAGATGGAGTTTAGGCATCTCGGTTGGAAACATGACCTCATTCTTCAAGGAATTGAGTTCATCCCGAAAGATGAAGAGAAGGATCCTCCTCTTACTATGCCTTTTATTTTTGTCTCATTTGGATTGATTCAAATACTTCTTATATGGTCCTTCCCTAGGAACGTATCAAGATTAACAATGAATTGAATGTATTATCTAGACAATAACTATTATCTTTAACAAGGTATTGAATGTATTTTCAAAGATTTGCTAGATGAACAACTATTTGTGTCAGCTGCTACTGCCTTTGAAATTGTTCTGTATAATGCTCTAAATTTATGAAATCACGTATTTATGTTTTTGGAACAACATATGAGGAGGTTGATTTTGAGGAGGGGAGGGGTAGGGGGTGAGGGGGGACACAGCACAGGGTCACCCGTGTGAAGTCAGGTGATAATCAACAACTTAAGCAAGATATGTTGAAAAGTGCCTGGATTTAAGAGATAAAAACAAATCCTAAATTTTAGATGATATATAAGTGAATCGGTTGAGGAAAAGGTATGGCTGACTTTTTACACAATTTCCCGAGCATTCAACTCCGTCACTGAACCATGCATTTTTTGAGAAAAGTTTTTCCTAGATGACTATAAAGATATTAACTTGAGATATGTCTCCCTATGAATTTTCTGCTCTAAAAGGAGGTTTACTTAAGTTTCTGTGACTCCCCTGTTATAATTGATGGAGGTAAACTGGTATGCATTCCATTCTAATCTAACCTTTTTAGAAAACATTGTCAAATATATTTTATGGTTTGGAATGGGGCCTAAAACACAATCACACACAGAGGGACAGAGTCAGGATTTGAAACTTATGAGTTCGAGATTTTAGTAATTTTTGAGTTACTCATGTTCAAAATAATATTTTGTTAATATTAGATAAATTTCTTAAGACAAATGCAATGTTTGAACCAAAGCTATTAGGTCCCTGTGTTCAAGTTTTGCCCTCGAAAGCTAGTGTGGTATAATGGTAAAGATCATGTACCTTTTGACCCGAGGTATCGAGTTTTAATCAGAGTTGGAATCTTCAGAGTTGAAATCTAGTAATTGAGTTGTGTTCGATAGGAATCACTAAAACTCACTATAATGTGCTTCGAGCAGCCGTAATCTAAATTAATAATGTACTTAAAATTAAAAAAATGCAAAATTAAATAGTTTCTTTTTTTGTCACGACCCAAATTCGGGTGTGATGACACTCGTCTAAACCCATTGAGACAAGTCAGTCCAAACCCAAACAAATGCAAAAATAAAGCGGAAACCGTCTAAATAGATAGATAAGTATATGCAAGCGGAAGTCTTAGTCAAATACAATACTCCAAAGGAGTAGTTGTCACATGTACAAGCCTCTAATGCAATAGAAATGAAAGATAAATATAGTCTAGAAGCATAATAAAAAGAAACAAGAGTGATTGTGGCCATCGACAACTACCTCTCAAGTATCCTTGAATAGCCGTGGATGAAGATGAAGGAAAACTATATCACTTTCTGGGCTCGGAACCTACACAAGTGTAGATAGAAAGGGGTGAGTACCAAACAACACGGTACTCAGCAAGCAAGACACTAAACATAGGTAAAGCTAAATAGAAACAAGTACTCCTAACACGCCATCCGAACCTCCATAACTACAACCTGCAAGCAGATTAACAGTATGTATATAATTCATGTATTACGTAAGTCAAAATGCATCTCAACAATTCAGATAGACTAGATAGGTATCAATAGTATCTATATATATTAGTCACAATTACACATAGTAAGGGAAAATAATCAGATAATCAAACAGATATAATGCAATGTAATGCGTTACTAATGAGATGATGCATGTATGCCCATGCATCCACCACGGCGCGTGGCACGACCCTTTATTATCATTTAGTATCAACCATGGTGCATGACACGTCCCTCAAATGTAATAAACTAACAACCACGGCGAGTGACACGTCCCTCAAATGCAATAAAGTAACAACCATAACGTGTGATATGTCCCTCGAATTTAATAAAGTAACAACCACGATGCGTGGCACATCCCTCAAATCCTTTTTGTTTTTCTCTTTCATCATAAATTAGCCAGAACCATTTCACATTTGCGTAATCATCAGTTTGGACTTCAATGATAAGATTCAACCCATATGCATGCAATCAATGGGAATGTAATGAAGTCCAATACGATATGCAATTCATTTCAAGAATATTACAGTGTAATCTTCACAACGAGTCAACAACGTCAATTAACTCAAATACATCAAATCATTAGATGAAATTCCTTTTTATAACCATGATAATCAACCTTAGACGTACTCATGATTCATAATCAATTCAAACTCAAGTTCACATCAATTCACATAGCATGTAACAAGAATACAAGGTTCTATAAAGCTTACAAAGGTTTAGAGTTTCACTTGCCTTAATCAATATCTGATCAATTAGGTATTTGAGACTTTCCCTTCTGAATATCCTCCAACTCACCAAAATTTAGTCAAATTATGATTCACAATTAAGATACGAAACTAACGACACCAAAATCATGAAATTTGGGTAAAAGACTCAAAATGGCTCAAAAATCTAATTTCAAAAATGGGGTTTAAATCTGGGAATTTTTGGATGAAAATGATCCTCAAGGCATTAAAAATGCATTAGAGAAAGCCATTTCAAGATCGGAGTTCAAAATAGCCCACAATTCTCAGTTTAAGAAATTTAGAGTTCTTGAAGAAATTCCAAAAATTTGGGGTCCAAAATGTAACACTCCGGAATTTTTTTCACAAAGGCTCGAACATTTCTTCACGTGTGTGTAGACTCGAACTGAAGGAATTGTAATTTTATATATGAGTTAGGATCAATTCCTAAGTATTTTAAGTGTGTTAGATGTGTTTAGGGGTCATAAGGGATCTCTAACACCAAACCGAGTCCAAAGAATTCCAATCGATTAAGTTTTCGGATGAGTTACTATAAGGGTCAACTTCAAACGACCATATCCCTTTGAATATAATGAACTGGGTGGCCCACGACCTACCAAATTAAATTTCATTGAGTCTTCTTTCCAACTCCACCAAGATTGGAATTTTTGGAGTTCGGAGTCAAAAGTTATGACCCTTTTACTACAGACTAGTACTGCAGGAATTTCAGGCCTGGACTCTAACTCCAGAAAATTTAGGCTTGGCGCTACAAGGGTGCGACGCGCCACTATAGTGCCAGAAAATAGCCTCAGTAGTTTGGTCCTTGGTGCGACGCGCCACTATTAGGTGTGTAGGGTTTTTAAGCCCATTTTCCAGAACCCAGAAAATTTAGGCATGGCGCTGCAAGGGCGCGACGCGCCACTATAGAGACAGAAAATAGCCTCAGTAGTTTGGTCCTTGGCGCGATGCACCACTATTAGGTGTGCAGGGTTTTTAAGCCCATTTTCTAGAACCCAGAAAAATTAGACTTGGCGCTGCAAGGGCGCGATGAGCCACTATAGTGCTAGAAAATAGCCTCAGTAGTTTGGTCCTTGGCGCGATGCGCCACTATTAGGTTGCAGGGTTTTTAAGCCTATTTTGACTTGGCGCTGCAGTGGCGCGGCGCGCCACTATAGCTCCAGGTGAGTTTTAGCCCTTTTTTTTAGATTTTTGAGGAAGGGCAAATTGGACTTTTCCCCTAATTATATATACTCTAGACTTGAATGATTTGGATCATTTTTTTAGTCTTGTGCCTCTCTCTAAAAAGCCCTAATCTCCATTCTCTTCTCTCCCAAACATCTCCAACAAGATTTGCCCTCAAAAGCTCAAGGATTCAAGCTTCCCATTGAAGACCCAACAATAAGGTTTCTTCAAAATCTACTCTAAGGTATGTAAGGCTAACCTAAAATATGGATTGAGTTCTTCTATATGCCCATAGATGTGTTAGGTAGAAGTTGTGAAAGATTTGAACCTTCTATGAAGATTTTTCTTGGATTTTTCCAAAACATTAGAATATTTTGATTATGTGTTAATGATGTTCTTGAGTTTAGTTTGTTGAGGCTATGGATTCATGTATTTATTCAAATGAAACCAAGATGAGATTTTCTTTTTGGTAATAAATTGTCTTGAGGTTGAGGTTGATGGTTTTTGTGTTTAATAAAAACAATATTGCTTTCAAAGTGAAATGAGGTATTCTTTTATATGAGTTTGATGATGTTTGATGATGATGTGAATGAAGATGTTTGATGATGATGTGAATGATGGTTATTTAACGTATTTAGAATGATTGATGAAGAGGTATGTTGATGGCGATGTTTGAGGTAAAAAGGATTGGAGTCTATTGTGACTACATGATATGTGATTTGCATGAATTGATTTGATTGGAGTCATATGAGTATAAATGATTGTTGAGAAGGAGTTTTAAATAAATGATTTGTGAATATTTTTGCATAAACTATTTATACACTATTTTGAGTTTAAAGAATGATTATCTTCATCTTTGATTTAAAAGAGTTTAAGCATGAGTTGAATTTGAGAAGTCTTTTAATTATTTTTGAACAGGAGTATTTTGAGTATAAACGAGTTGAGTATTTTTACATAAAAATGCATCTAATATTTTTTGCATTCATTGAGTTGAAATGGTATCAAATTCAGAAAGAAGAGTTTGATGATTGAAATGAGTTGATTGTGAAAGAAGGTCCAATGAGACCAGACTGATTGAGTTTTGAAAAGAGTCCTATGAGACTAAATGAGTTGATTTGAAACTAAGTCCTAAGAAACTAAATGAGTATTTTGAATATTTTACTCACTTGATAGATATGTGCATATTGAGTCTTGGGAGGAGTATCGAGCATCGAATTGTGTAAGAGTATAATCCATACTCGAATCCCATAAACTACACCGCCAACATAGGAAGGGATTGGACAGTTAAAGTCGGATGTTTTCCATGGGATTGGACCGTTAAAGTCGGATGTTTCCTATTTTATTGTCCTGAAATGATAGGACTTGACTGATTAATGGAATCCATGATTGGTTGATTCGTTCATGCCCTAGCAAGGTATGGACGGATGTGGCAATGACGTGGCTCATTGTGCATCACCTACTTATAGGTGGTGGGATTGTTGTCAGTTAGAGAAACTCCTAATCGAATGGATTGTGCTTGATATGATTGGTTTGATTGTGATTGTAAATGATTGGGTTGAATTGTAAAATATTGCATAATTTAATTTGCATATCTATTGAGCTGAGTCCTTTGACTTTATGGTGGTGTTGATTGCATATGATTGGAATGGATTGGATAATATATGATTGGATTGTGTATGATTGGATTGGATTAGGTGATATGTGACAGACTGGATCAAATGATATATGATCGGATAGTGTACGATTGGATTGGATTGAATAGAATGATGTGTGATTGGGTTGAATAGAGTGGTATGTGATTGGATGGGATCGAATTGTAAATAATTTGATTGAGCTGTATTGTACATGATTGGATTGGATTGGATTGTATGGTATATGATTGGTCTTGGTCTAAAAATGTATTCTTACTTTGTACTTAATGACACTTTGATTGAGTCTCTCTTATCTTTCTGATTTGAGATATTTGAACCAACGTTATTCTTCCTCGAGGTATGTTTCATTCTGCCATATTACATACTCATATATTCTATATACTGACGTCCATTTGGACCTGCATCATTTTATGATGCAAACACAGGTTTAAGAGATTGTCAATAGGAGCATCATTGAGGATCTATACACACTCAGCATATTGGTGAGTCCTCCCCTACATTCGGAAGACACCACTTATGTTATTCTTGCATCGAGTTAGCCCTTTTCATTTTGATTTGAGGTAGACATGAACATGTCATTGGCACCAATTAGATAGTAGTGATAGAGGCTTCATAGACTAGATAGTGATGGGTCGATTGAATATTTTCTTTTTCTGAATTATTCTTTTCAAACTATTTTCAATAACAAAGATTGGAGTTTGATTTGTTGGCCCATGGCCTTTCTTTCTTGAGTTAGATCGCTGATTTGGATTTCCCACTAAACTAATTCTTTATTTTAAGCTTTCCGCTGATTGATTGATATTGAATGGACCAAGTGGTTCGCTTGGGGACCAGCAATGGTCTTCGAGTGTCGGTCACGTCTAGGGTACCCTCCCGGGGCGTGACACAAAATCTCTTAATTCGAAGTTAAAATCATGATAAAATGGACGGGTAATGTAGATTTTAGGTAAAGAACACTTAACCAATCAATTAGCTTTTAAATATCACTTCACAATTTGCCCAATTGAGCTCCCAAGTTCTGAAAATGAGGAAAAAGAGTAAAACACTTACCTTAAACCTCTCAGGTGTCGCTCAGGGACCGCTTTCGTGGAGGTCACTTTTGCAATCAGTAGTTCTCTTAAGCGAACCCCGAATAAGTGACCCTCTTCGCTAAAGCGATGGGTACTTCTCTAAAGCAGAGGCTGCTTTCGCGACCCTAACTTTGCTAAAGCGGACCCTGCAGCAGATATCAACAACTCAAATTCCCCACTTCTCAAATTTCTCTATTACACCTTCGAAATTTGTTCTGAATCCCATACACACAAACCATATATGATACCATACTAAATTCAACGTTTTGGACTCAATGGAACCTTCATAATTTTAATTCGATGTCTCTTTGACCCGAAACTCGATAAGTCGCAACAAAACTAACTTTAGGCTTGAAAACACCAAATCAAGCTTGGGACCTCTAAAAATTCAACTAAGACCCGTCCTAGGCCTAAAATCATCTTTCGAATCGAATAGAATCATCAGAATTCAATTTCGAGCATTGAATCTCCGAATGTTGACCAAAGTCAACTCTGTAATCAAAATCTCAAGAATTTCCAACTTAGAACCTCAAATCCTCGATATAACTCCGAATCTGATTCCGTCAACTCTTATAGACCAAATTACACATTCTGGAGCTGATGGAATCAAAGGAATTCTATTTATATACTTGAAACTCTGAATGACACCAAATATCACTTTTTGACAACTTAAGCCTTCAAAATTCAAATCTTTCCAAAAACCTTAACTTTTCAAAGAATTTCACAAAAACTAACTTCGAATACTGATCAAACATGACTCGGGGGAAAAATTGGGCAGGGTAAAATTTTCATTTCACAAAAATTACCAAATGACCTTCAGAGTCATTACATTTTTTGAACGGACTAAACAGAAAGATTTTTTATATGTTAAAATGAGACGCAAACGCAACATGAAATGTTTGAGAAAATGAGTCGATGTATGGATGGAAATAGAATTGGGCATTTTGTTCAATAATACGTGAGACGATGGATATTTGAAGCACAATTCCTAGAGATCACACAACTTCATGGAAAAGGTGTGCCTTATTGTTCAAGGAATGGAGTATAAGCCACAATGAAAAAAGATTGTACGATGATCCTATCATAGCTTATGTTATTTTCTTGATATAAACAGTGATACTTTACACTTTAAATCCTGATTGTAGAAATGTTTCAACAAGTTTTTTCCTTAGTCTGTACTGTGAATAGAACATCATTTACATTATTATAAATAAACCTAGAAAAGTATAAACAAATGAGATGGTTTGGTCATGTTTTCGTTGATTTTAGATGCACCGACTTATATGTGTGAAGCCATGGTGAGTAAATGTGTTAAAAGGAAATGAGGTATGTAGACCTAAAATCATGTGAAAGGAAGTTGCATCAAAAGATCCAATGCTTTCTAGGAGACTTTTGGTTCAATCACACATTTATACGCTAAAATAGAATTTTTCCTGTACTTCTTATTTTTATTTTTTATAATATTGGTCGCAATAGACTTAACTGAAGTTTGAACAAGTTTGACTCTTTTATTTAGTTAATCTACAAATAAAAGAAAATTGAATCTAGTCAAATTTACAATAAAACAAACATAATTGTATATGCTTATCTGTACTTGTACTGTGACTGCCAAAATAGATTTCTAAAATCTCTTACTTTTTGATGTTTTAAATCATATATAAAACTTGTAATAAAAATAACTTTGGTTCTATTTCTCAGTTAAAACTTTTTATAAGAATTTTGACATGAATTTTTCTAAGTCCATTGCTCCGATGAGTTATTTTGAAAGAATGCCAGAAGGCTGCATTTTTGAAATAATTTCAAAAACAACTCCAGCAGATGCAGTAAGATCAACAATTTTATCCAAAGAATTCAAATTTCTTGCAAAATCAGATGAAATTTGGGGAAGATTTTTGCCCTCTAATTATCAAGAAATAATTGATAGATCTGAGTTTCCTCCCGTTTGCAACACCACAAAAGAGCTCTTTTTTAGTCTGTGTGATTCTCCTATTCTCCTTGATGGAGGCAAACTGGTAAAATCTCATTTTAATTTGTTTATTTTTTATGATTATTTATTTTGTTACAATGGTGTCTGAGTCTGAAAAAAAAGAACTCTACATCTACTTCTCACCAACACAAGTACCAAACAATGGTGGAGTTAAAAATTTGTATAAGGGAATTAAAAATAATAGGTGTCACCCCTAGGATTTAAATTTGTAATCTAAAGCAATCCTTGAACACCTTTGCTACTAAACTAGAATTTTTTATTTAGCCGTTCATATATAATAATAATAATAAAATCATCTTTACCCTATTTGCATTATTGTAATTTTGAGCAATGAAGATTTGCTCAAACTTTTGGACATTCTTTAGCAATGCTTGTTTACTAGGTAACTCTGTAACTCAAGAGGTGGAAAGAAATAACCTAGTATTTTTATCTTTACTGAAATTTAAAATTTAATCTCTTATCATTCTCAATCCAATTCATTGATCACTCGCTATATCTTTTTTTGATGTTTCTTTTTTTGTACTTGTAAATTTTTTTCATAGTTAATGCTACTAAAAAGATCAAACAAATCATGTTCTATTGTGTTTCACTCTCCAAAATTTAGGTTATTTTTAAAATTGAACAGTGTGCATTTGGGTGGTTGTTAGCTATCATATTGTTATTTTAAATATAATGTTTGTTTTGATTAATCAGATTATACAGACAATATGATACATTTTGGATAATGTTTAATTTTTTTTTCTCAGAGTTTTTTTCTCGATAAGCATAGTGGTAAGAATTGTTTTATGATAGCATCAAGAGAGCTTATAATTTCGGGGAATCAAGAAACCATTAAGCAATGGACGAAACACCCCATTTCCAGGTTTATCTGTTTTCGTTTTCTTACTTTGGTCTATAACTTCCTTGCACTTTCTTATAAAAGTTCTATGCAATGCACTCTTTCTTTATCTTTTCGCCCATTTAATTGAAAGATTGTTTAATTTCTTGTTTTTATAAAAAATATCTCTTCGTTTGTATTGATTATAAAGGAATGGATTTTTAGAGTTACAATGAGAATATAAAGAATAATCTGCATTATCAAATTAAGTTAACCTATCACAATATGTAAAAAAAATTAATATCAAGTCGTATATAGTAACCTATAAAATAGATTGGGAAGCTACTTTAACAAGTTAAATTACTGTAGAGTTGTTATAGACTCAATAGGAGAGCTCACCTGAAAAGGCTAATCTATATATTAGGTGGGTGAGCCCATTGAAAGCTTACTAACCCCTTGTATTTCTCTTTCTAAGTAATGAGAGACAATTGACACACAATAATTGTCCTTGCTTGGTAATGCACTCTTGAGCAAATGGAAAGGATAACGAAAATGGGATGAAGAGAGAAGATTACGCCAAAGAGGAGACCAGAAGAATCAACATCAAAGAATTCAGCTGCCAGCAAGCAGGCAAACCAAGGTTCCATTAACTGACAAAGGGACAAGTTCTACAATTATGGATAGAAAGGTCACTAGGATTTGTTGTTACAAGAAAGATGGAGGTTAACATAGCCAATTCTACTTGAAACTATAAAGACGATGAAAAAGAAGCTTGGGATTTTGAGATCTCTTATGCAGTTGAAGAAAGCAAGCAATCAACAAAAAGAGATTGTCACCTCTTACCATAATAAAGAATAGGAGCTTGCATGTGCAACTGTAAGTAAGAAATTGCTCGATTATGCAAAGTGAATCGGGATACTCTAATCACATGACCGGAGCTTATCAACATGGGCGAATATAAAGGCAGTTGAGTAATAGAGGAAAAAAAGAATTCTAGAATGTCAATAATCCATATTGGCAAGATGGTTTTAATTATGCCTCATCATAGCTCAAGATAAGTGCAACTTCAAAATGTCTACCATCTTTTAGGTCTGAAGAAGAACTTATTATCTATGTTGCAACAACCAGCCTCAGACAATGTTGTGTTTGTACCAAATAACATAAAAGTATATTGAAAAAATATACAAGCTTTCCTGTCACGCCTCGGGAGGGTTCCCTAGACATGGCCGACACTCGAAGATCATTGCTGGTCCCCAAGAGAATTGCTTGGTCCAATCACACATCCAAACTCTCAGCATAAGGTTTAATATAACTCAAAAGATAGATAACTTAAGTGGGCACTCAAAACATCATGAATAATAAAATAATATGCTGGAAAAAAATAATACTCAAGCATGAAGTGACTCAATGTCGTATACTCAATAATGAAATTGAGTTTTAAAAACAAACTCTGAAAGAGACCCATCTAACTCAACTTTGACTCTGTCCATGAAACCTCTAACGCAATACTAGAAAGGTGCCAAGACAAGTTCAAGTCTACCTCAACTGACTATCAAAAGATGAATGAATGAAAGAAATACAAATGAAGTCCTCTGAATGCAAGGAGGTCTCACCAAAAGCTGAACAGGGTTTAGTCTTCAACGATGTGCCTATTGAGAACCTCTATCACCTGTATGTGCATCATAAAATGATGCAGGCCAAATGACGTCAGTATATGAAATTTACAAGTATGTAAAATGACTGAAAGGAAACTTACTCAACTATACTAAACTCAACTCAACTCATAGGACTCAATTATGAAATTAGGTCAACTCAATAAAGCATGAAGGAGAATAATATAATGCTTTAAATAATATGCAATAAGAGATATAACACCATATAGGGAGTATGATAATTTACTCTATGGGAGGTTCTCTAACCATCAATCATCACTTATGAGTTAGTGATGGTACAACGCTTAAGAGCTGCCGTTGCCGCGGCTGTCCAATACCTTTCCAGGGTAAAAGACACTCAACTCAATAGTTTATGGGCTCACCCCATATCGGTGCTCAATACTACTCCAAAAATACTTTATTATGCTCATATGCATCAAGTGAGTAAAATGCTCAAAATACTCATTTAGTCTCTTGTGGACTTAGCTCAAAATTCAACTCATCTCAACCCAAAGAATGCATTTAAAATAAAAATATAATTCGACTTCTCAACTCAATTTCAAAATAGTCGTTGTAATGAAATATTGCTCAACTCATTTATAGTTAGAATTCTCATGCTCAAGATGCTACTCAGGACATTTCTCAACTCATACTCAAACTCTTTCTCAATCAAAGATGACACTTGTTATTCTTTAAACTCAAAATAAATGCGTAAAGTATTTAATGCAAAACGTTCACAACTCATTCTATAAAACTCCGTCAATGCATAATATACAATGAAATCTCAATTAGGGTTCATGTGAATACAAACACGAACCCACACTCTCAATAAGACTCAATTAAAGAAACTCATCAAAGAATATCGTAATACATATACAATAACATAATGAAATTTATTTACGAACTCAGTAGGAATGATAGGTAATTCAAGAACTCAATTCATGGAACTTTGAAACTCATCTCAACTAAAAAGAAACTGAAGATGTAGGTCACGTGGATGAACTCAATCCACGTTATGGGTAGTCTTACATACCTGGGATGAGTACAAGACAATCAATCTGGCAAGAAATCGCTTCAATCTCTTGAACCTTAGCCTTTTCTCCACTCCTTAGCCCTAGGACTCTAGTTAGAAAGCGTAGAATAGAATTAGGAATGCTTATAAAGTCTTTTAAGTAAAAAAAAATGACCTATATCAGTCGTGGATTAAGTATAGGAGGGGTGGGGAAAAGACCGAAAAACCCCTCTTTAAAATTAACCTCGGCAGAAAAATTTGGCCCGTGGGAGAACAATTGCGGGATGTGGACTTGTTCCGTTATAGTTCATTTTTTAAAAAAATTTTCAACGATGATTTTTGAACCTGCGGCGCACACTTCTCTGGAATTGCATTTTTGCCCCGAAAAGTTATCTTTTCATTCGGTTGGCCTAAAATTCAACCGAAACCACTTTTCCACATGATTTTCCCCTAATCAATATTCCAGCCTCGGATTAACCAAAAAATTTAAGGATGATGCATTATGCAAGCGTTCTTTAGTCTAGGGGTATTTTGGTAATTTTATCGGATATAACATTATCTCCCCTTTAGAATCATTCATTCTCGAATGAAGAGCTATTAGAAATAGATTCGAAGAATGAATAACAATCGAGACTTAATCAAATCGATTAATCAATCAAATCAAACAATCTAAACAATCAACTATTCAGACTCAAGAATAGACAAATCATATCAAGTCAACAACAGGGACATTACCTTCAACACTCTCATCATTGGGCACAAATAGATGGGGGTATTTAGCTTTCATATCATCCTCAGCTTCCCATGTGGCTTCCTTAACAAATTGATTTCTCCACAGGACTTTGACTGAGGCAATCTCTTTGGTCTTCAACTTGCGAACCTGACGATCAAGGATTTGAATCAGAATCTCTTCAAAGGACAAGTTATCCTTAACTCCAATACTATCAATGGGGACTACTAATGAAGGATATCCCAAGCACTTCTTCAACATCGAGACGTAAAATACTAGATGAATAGCAGCTAACTCAGAAGGTAACTCCAATTCATATGCGACGCTTCCAATCTTCCTGACAATCTGGTAAGGACCAACATATCGGGAACTAAGCTTTCCCTTATTCCCAAACCTCATAAAACCCTTGATGGGTGACACTTTCAGGTACACCCAACCATTCACCTCAAACTCTAATTCTCTACTTCTCACACCAGTATATGATTTCTGGAGGCTTTGGGCTGTCTTCAACCTTTCTCAAATAACCTTCACCTTCTTCATAACCTAGTGAACAAAGTCAGGCCCAATCAACTCACTTTCACCAACTTTAAACCACCAATTGGTGATCTACACCTCCTACTATTCAAAGCTTCATAGGGAGCCATCTGAATACTTGCATGATAGCTATTGTTGTATGCAAACTCAATAAGAGGTAAATGATCATCCTAGTTAACTTTGAAGTCAAGTACACATGCCCTAAATATATCCTCCAATGTCTGAATAATGCGCTCTGCTTAACTATCTGTCTAGGGATGAAAGGTTGTACTAAGACTCACATTTGATCCCAATCCTTTCTGAAAGGATCTCCAAAACTGGGAAGTGAATTGGGTTCCTCTGTCTGAGATGATAGATAAGGGAACCCCATGCAATCTGATAGTCTCTCAAATATACAATCTTTCATAGTCCTCTGTGGTGTTAGTAGTCTTAACTGCCAAGAAGTAAGGTGATTTAGTCATCCTATCCATAATCACCCAAATCGAATCATGCTGCTTTCGGGACCTTGACAAACCTGTAATGAAGTCTATATTGATCATCTCCACTTCCACTCTAGAATCTCTATATTTTGAGCTAACCCACATGGCCTTTATGCTCAACTTTAACCTTTTGACAATTTGAGCACTTGGAAACATGCACTCTATAAAAATAATGACACTAAATTTTAATAGCAAATACCATAGCTTCTAGTTCAAGGTCATGAGTTAGGTAATTTCTCTCATGTTTCTTGAGCTGTCTAAAAGCATAAGTTATCACTTTT
Organism: Solanum dulcamara; assembly: GCF_947179165.1. NCBI lineage: Eukaryota > Viridiplantae > Streptophyta > Magnoliopsida > Solanales > Solanaceae > Solanum > Solanum dulcamara. Next base: position 18,642,621 of record NC_077245.1, on the reverse strand, counting down.
CCTCTCTGCATTAACACACAACCTAAATCGAATCTAGATGCATCACAATAGATTACAAAACCCTATGTTCCATCAGGCAAAGTCAAAACAGGAGCGATGGTCAATTTGGTCTTTAATTTTTGGAAACTCTCCTCATAAGCATCAGACCATTGGAACTTAGCCTTCTTTTGGGTCTGTTTAGTCAGTGGAGATGATATGGATGAGAATCCCTCTACAAACCTTCGGTAATAGCCAACCAAACCTAAGAAGCTTCTTATATCAGTTGGGGATGTGGGCCTGGGCTAATTCTTTACTACCTTGATCTTCTGGGTATCAACCCGAATACCATCTCCAGATATAATGTGGCCTAGAAAAGCCACTGATGCAAGCTAGAATTCACATTTAGAGAATTTTGCATACAGCTCCTTGTCTTTCAGAGTCTAGAGGACAACTCTAAGGTGATAGACATGCTCTTCCTCATTCTTGGAGTACACAAGAATATAATCAATAAAGACAACCATAAACATATTAAGATATAGCTTGAAAACTCGATTCATGAGATTCATAAAGGCTGCAGGCACATTAGTCAACTCAAAGGACATGACCGAGAACTGAAAATGGCTATAATAGGTCCGAAAGGCTATTTTCGAGATATCACATTCTCTCACTTTCAGCTGATGGTAACCTGATCCGAGGTCTATCTTTGAAAAACAAGAGGCACCTTAAAGTTAGTCAAATAAATCATCTATCCTAGAGAGAGGATACTTGTTCTTTACTGTGACCTTATTCAGTTTCTGGTAATTAATGCACATTCTAATGGATCCATCTTTCTTTCACACAAATAGGACAGGAGCGCCCCAAGGTGAGACACTCGGCCTAATGAAACCCTTACCTAGCAAATCTTTCAATTCTTTCAACTCACAGGAGCTATTCTATAAGGAGAAATAGAGATAGGTTGAGTATTGGGAAGAACATCGATCCCAAAGTCAATCTCCCTATCAGGAGGGACTCCAGGCAGATCCTCAAGGAAACCTTTTCACAATTGGAACTGACTTAAGAGTAGGAGACTCAACATTATGATCCTTGACTCTAATGACCTGATAAATACACCCTTGAGAAATGAACTTCCTGGTTCTAAAGTAGGAAATAAACTTACTATTAGGCACAACAAGACTACCTTTCCACTCTAAGACAGGCTCATTCGGGAATTTAAACTTAACAATCTGAGTTCTATAGTCAATAGAGACGTAACAGTCATAAAGCCACTCCATGCCAAGAATCATATCAAAATCAATCATGTCTAACTCAATTAAGTCAGCCATAGTATCCTTGAGATAGATTGACATGATACAATCTCTATAGACCCTCTCCGCTAAAATAGGCTCACAGACAGGAATGGACACACTGAAAGGTTCAAGCAGACACTCAAGAATTTTATCAAATATATTTTCCTCATAAGGGGTCATAAATGACAAAGTGGCACTTGGATCAAGTAAATTATAACAATCAAAAAATAATACTCATAGCATACCGGTGATAACATCTGGTGAGTTCTCCTAATCATGGCGATTAGCCATAGCATATAGGTGGTTTGTACCTCTGCTTGTACCTGTAGTAGTAACCCTCTGGTTACCTCGGCTTAGTGGTACCATGAAAGAAGATTGAGCTTTGTCTCCCAACATCGGGCAATCCTTCTGGAAATGACCCTTCTTACCATATTTATAGCAACCCCTGGTACCCCCTATGCACTCTCCTAAATAGAGTCTGCCACACTTGCTATAGGGCGGCTTCCCCTTCGGTCCCTAGGACACACTTCCATGGGATTGGGAACCCTGAGCTTTGGAATGACTTTGGGATTTTTAATCATACCTATGGTTGGGGAAAGGTGCACTTGTTATCGACAGAGCGTAGCTGGATGACTTTTTTTGAAAGAAGGACCTATTGCCCTTGCCTTGTATCGGCTCATTCTCATGACCAGCTGATTTGGCTTTCTTGCTCAAGTGCTATTCTCTATGTTTCCTCTTATACTTCTCAACCTTCTGAGCATAGACCATGAGCCTAGAAATGTCCATGTCTAAAATTTGTAATGATGCCTTACACTCCTTCTTCACATGTATTCCCAAGCCGGAGACAAACTTCCTCATCTTAGACCTCATATCTGGGATCATCTCTAGAGCATATATGAATAGCTGGATGAACTTCAAACCATACTCCTTCACCGTCATCCCCTCTTATTTCAGATTTACGAACTCCTCTACCTTTGCTTCCCTCAACTTTTTAGGAAAGAAGTGATCAAGGAAATCACTCTCGAACTCATCCCAAACTGCAGGCTGAACATCTTCACCTCTACCTTCCTCCCACTAGTTTTACCATATATTTTTCACATCCTCGAGCTGATATGACACCAACTCAACCCCCTCACTCTCCGTAGCATGCATTGCTTTTAATATTTTCCACATCCCATCGATAAAGTTCTGGGGGTCCTCCTCAACCTTAGAACCCGTGAAAACTGGTGGATTCATTCTCAAGAAGTCTCTAATCCTCATGGCAGTAGACAACTCTTGAGAATTAGATCTAGGAGCTGGCAAACTCTGGCTACCATTTTGGGTAGCTACCAACTAAGTGAGCAAAACAATTGCTCCTCGAAACTCTACCTCTAAAGTTAGTGCAGGTTGAGAGTTAGGCTCTTAGGGTGCGTCAGTGAACCTTGAAGGTTAGCCCCTAGTACTCAATATAGATGGTGAGGGAATCTCAGTTTGTGGAACCTCAATATTGGCAGCGTTTCTTTGACTGACGATGCATTTAGGAGGCATAATCTGCAAATGTTTAAAGCACAAATCAGGAAGGAAATTTTTAGAGTTAAACTTTTTAGCACGAACTGAGAGTATGAAAAAGTGAAATAATTTCCTAATGTCCTATAGCCTCCTGATTATAAGTATGGTGCACAACAAAGCATGAAGGATAATAATATAATGCTTTAAATAATATGGAATAAGAGATATAACTCTATATAGTAAGTATGATAATTTACTTTGTGCGAGGATATCTAACTGACAACCATTGCTTATGAGCTAGTGATGGTACATCGCTTAAGAGCTGTCGTTGCCATAGTCGTCCAATACCTTGCCAGGGTAAACGACGCTCAGCTCAATGGATCAAAAATCAATCATTGTCCATCATTTTGGCTCTTGAGAGGCATGACTGCTACCCTACCTGGCCACGTAGTTTATGGGCTCATCCCATATTGGTGCTCAATACTACTCCCAAAATACTTTATTATGCTCATATACATTAAGTGAGTAAAATATTCAAAATACTCATTGTCTGTTTTGGACTTAGCTCAAAACTCAACTCATCTCAACCCAAAGAATGCATTTAAGATAAAAATATAATTTGACTTCTCAACTCAATTTCAAAATATATGTTTTAATGGAATGTTGCTTAACTCATTTATAGTTAGAATTCTCATGCTCAAGATGCTACTCAGGACATTTCTCAACAAATACTCAAACTCTTTCTCAATCAAAGATGTCACTTGTTATTCTTTAAACTAAAAATAAATGCATAAAGTATTTAATGCAAAACGTTCACAACTTGTTCTTTAAAAATCTGTCATTGCATAATGTACAATGAAATCTCAATTAAGGTTCATGTGAATGCAAATAAGAACCCACACTCTCAACAAGACTCAATTCAAGAAACTCATCAAAGAATATCCTAATACATATACAATAACACAATGAAATTTATATACAAACTCAGTAAGAATGATAGATGATTCAAGAACTCGATTCATGGAACTTTGAAACTCATCTCAACTAAAACTAAATTGAAGATGTAGGGCACGTGGATGAACTCAATCCACGTTATGGGTAGACTTACATACTTGGTATGAGTATAGGACAATCAATTTGGCAAGAAATCGCTTCAATCTCTTGAACCCTAGCCTTTTCTCCACTCCTTAGCCCTAGGTGTCACACCCCGGGAGGGTACCCTAGACGTAACCGGCACCCGGAGGCCATTTCTGACCTCCGAGCAAACCACCTGGTCCAGTCATACATTCATTCAATCACATTCTCTTAGAGGAAACTCAATTAATGAGATACTATTCACAATATGGGGGCAGAAGGCCAAACATTCATCAACTCAACAAACAAATATAATAAGACCTCCTCAAAATAACAGTTCAACCTCCCCACACTCCAGTCTATGAAGCCTTTATCAAAGTCTAAGAGGTGCCAATGACAAGTCCATGGCTACCAACAATCAAAATAAGGGAAACGACAACAAACTATACAAGAAAGCTCAATATCCTCTGGATACTAGGAGGACTCACCAACTAGCTAGGAGTGTATGTGGATCTTCAACGGAGCGCCAGTTGATGATCTCTAGTACCTGTCTCTGCATCATGAAATGATGCAGGCCAACTGGCGTCAGTATATGGAATGTACGAGTATGTAAAATGGCCGAATACAATGAATATCAAGGAAGAATCAGTCAACTCGGAATCTCAACTCATATATATATATATATATATATATAGGACAACTCACTCAAATGTCCTAAGTCTAAACAAGAATATGATTTAGACGGGACCAATCACCTATCATTCAACTCAGTCTGACTCAGAGTACTATCAAGACCTATTTGGGAGTTTCTCTTATCCGACAACCATCACTTATGAGCCAGTGACAGTACAACAAGACAACGTTGTTGCCGCCTCCGTTCATACTTTGCCAGGGCATAAACGAGTCAACCAATCATGGATCCAATCCAACCAAGTCCTATAATGTCAGGACAAACCACTTGGGGAAGCATTCGACTTTAACGGTTCAATCCCCCCTAAATTTGGCAACATAGGTATTGGGTTCGAGTATGGACTATACTCTTGCCTAATTCGGTGCTCGATACTCCTCCCAAGACTAAATGCTCATAAAACTCCATTCAATCAACTCAATAAACTCATATCGACAAGTCTCATTACAACCTTGTTAACTCATAAACTCTATCACAATCAAATCTCTTCCAATCGTACTATCCGATCAATCTCAATCATCTCTTCAAAAGAAATTTATATGCACATTTATAGCAACATGTAGATATAATCAATCATTACCTCCATCTATTTGAGAAATCTTTGTGACTCATCACAACTTCAAGATTTTAAATTGATATTTTAAAATCGACAACATTTTTAGGAAAAATAACATCCTTTATCACAATCTAAATAATTAAAAAAGTCAATAAAACATATTTAACAATTCATCCTTATCAACTCATACTCACATAAAGGCCCATTTTTGGGACTTCTTAGCTCAACAACATCAATACATATAGAATCGAATAATTAGGGGACAAAACTCATTTAAACTTAAACCATACCAAGAAACTCCATTTTCATGAACATCTAACCTCAAAGCAAGAGTAGGGCACATGGGTGGACTCAACCCATGTTTTGGATAGCCTTACATACCTTAGTGAAGACTTGAAGGAAACCTTGTGGTTGGGTCTTCAATGGAGGACTCAAACCTTGAAGCTCTTGGAACTCCTCTTGTTGGAGAAGGATTTGGAGAGAAAGAAGAAGAGAGAGAGAGAGAAGAACTCCTAGGGCTTTTTAGAGAGAGAGAGTGGGGGCTAAAGAATTGGTCCAAAAATGTTCAAGGCTTGTGACTATATAATTTGGGAAAATTCCCAAATTACCCTTCCTCCAAAATTCTAAAAAATAGGCCAAAAACGCCTTTGGCGCGATAGTGGCGCGTCGCGCCCTTATAGCACCAAGCCCAATTACGCCTAAAAATCTGCACAACTTTTAGTGGCACGCCGCGCCAAGGACCAAACTACTGAGGCATGTTTCTGGCGCGATAGTGGCGCGTCGCGCCCTTATAGCTCCAAGGCCAAAGGTTCTGGGTTCTAGAATTTTGGCTTGAAAAACCCTGCACACCTCGCAGTGGCGCGTCATGCCAAGGACCAAACTACTGAGGCATGTTCTTGGTGCGATAGTGGCGCATCGCGCCACTGCGGCGCCAAGCCCAGATTTTCATTAGTTGAACCCCAGGCCTGAAATTCCTGCTGTGCTAGTTCAATTTAGGATCGTCATATCTTTCGACTCCGAACTCCAAAATTTACATTCTTGGTGGCGTTGGAAAGAAAACTCGACGACCTTTAATTTGATAGGTCGTGGGCCACACAAATCGTCGTCTTTCAAAAGATAGGGTCGTTAGAAGTCGATCCCTTTTACGAACTCGTCCTAAAGCTTAGCCACGACGGACATTTTGGACTCAGCTTGGTCCTAGGGGTCCTTCATGACCCCACATCACCTCTAACGCTGCTCAATTTCTCAAAGACTCATCTTACTCATGCAATTGCTTCACAATACCCGAGTTCGACCTTACACGTGTACAAGAAAGGTCCGAATCTTAGGGAAGAATTTTGAGGGGTGTTACACTAGGTTTCTAGTTAGAATACGTAGAATAGACTTGAGAATGTTTAGAAAGTCTTTTAAGGTCAAAACTGACCTATATCAGTCGTGAATTAAGTATAGGAGGGCTGGGGAAAGACCCGAAAGCCCCTCTTTAAAATTAACCTTGGTAGAAAAATTTGGCCTGTCGCGTACTTGTTCCATCATAGTTCATTTTTTTCTGAAATTTTTCAACGGTGATTTTTGAACTAGCCGCGGTTTCCTCGAAAAATTATCTTTTGATTCGATTGGCCTAAAATTCAACTGAGACCACTTGCCCATAGGAGTTTTCCGCTGATCGATATTTCGGCCTCAGATTAACAAAAAAATTAAGGATGATGCGTTGTTCGAGCGTTCTTTAGTCTAGGGATATTTTTGTAATTTTATCGATGTAACATTTCCAATCATGGAGGTAAGGAGATTAGAGTCAATCTATGTTATGGTATCCAAGACAACTTATTTGAAGAAGACTTAGAGTAATGAAACCAATGATCTATGGAATCCACGTCTTGGGTACCTGAGCTACAAAAAATCAAAAATCATGATTCTACAGTCAAAATTAAAAGGTCTTTCCCAACTTGAGATTAGTAGAGACAATATATGTGTTATATGCCAATATGAAAAAGCACATCAACTTTCCTATGGAAAATCAAAAGACAACACAGTGGAGCTGGTGCACTTAGACATGTTTGAACCAGTAAAGCAACCTTCTTTTAGTGGTTACTGATACATGGTAACATTCATGGATGACTTCTCTAGGTAGTGTGGATTTAATTCTTAAAGGATAAGTCTGAATTATTTGAGAAGTTTAAAGAGTTCCAACCTACTGTGTAACAGAGCATTACCACTGTTGTAAATGAGGATAAGTCGTCTTTAGTTATTTTACGCTTTAATTTTGTAAAGTTTATCATTCAGTTAGTGTAGGTCATGTAAGTTATTGTTAAGAATTCATCACCAACTTAATTATTTTCTAAAAAAAGTCAAGAAGAATCTAGAATATTCAAGAATTGTAGAGAGTTTAAGGAACATCTCTAGAATGAGTATTCTAGAGAGAAAAGTCTAGAAAAGTTCTAGAAAAAGTAGTTCTAGAAAAAAATAGCTAGGAACATTATAGAAGAGAGTAGTATGTATCCCTCTCTAGATTCTTCCATCACCTCCTATAAATAGAGGTGGTCCATATCATTTGTAACTAAGCAAAAAGTAAGAAAAGAAGAAAGAAAAGAAAGAAAGAGAGCAAACAACAAGTGAGTGAGATAAGAGAGAGATGCTAGTGTGAGTGCTCGGCCAAGAATTATAGGATATCATCGGAGGATCAGACACTACACCACTAACAGATGCTGAAGTAGCAAAATGGTGGAAGGTCAAAGCTGGAAATGCCATGTATGCTCTCACTGTAACCGTTGAGGATTAGTTACTTCAAAGGGTTAAGAATGCCAAAACACCCAAAGAAGCTTGGGACACGTTGGCAATAATTTTTACAAAGAAGAATTATTCGAGATTACAATGTCTTGAAAATAAGCTTTTGTCGATCTTACAACAGAAGATGAAATCAATAAATACTTCTCAAAGGTAAATTCTTTATCTGATTAAATGTCAAAATTAGATCTAGAGAATGCTATCACAGAGACAAGAATGAGGAGAATCATCGTTCATGGTCTAAGGCCAGAATATAAAGGCATAATTACAGCCACACAGGGGTGGGACACAAACCAACTTTATCTGAGTTGGAAAATCTATTGGCAAATGAAGAAGATTTGGAGAAGCCATTATCAAGTTTCTATATAAAAGTTGAAGATAAGGCACTCTTCAGTAAAAAGCAAGGCTATCGAAAAAGGAATGAGAGAAGAATCTCACGTCCAGGGAAAGACCAGAAGAATCAACATCAAATAAGTGAGCGACATTACAAGAAGGCAGACCAAAGCTTCAACAAACGGCAAATGGAGAAGTGCTATAATTGTGGAAAGAAAGGACACTATGCCAGAGATTGCTAGTAATAGAAAGACGAAGGTAACGTACCTACTTCTACCCAAAATAAGAAAGATAAAGAAGCTTGGGATTTCAAGACCACTTATGCAGTTGAATAAAACAATCAATAGGAGGAGCTTATCACATGTCACTCTGATAAAGAATAGGAGATTGCACTTGCAACTGTAAGTGAGAAACTAGTCGATTATGAATATGATTAGATCGTTGATTCAGGATGTTCCAATCACATGACTGGTGATGAGAAAAAGCTTACCAACATGAGCAAATATTAAGGCGGTCGAGTAGTGGTAGCTGCAGATAATTCAAAAATGCCAATCTTTCATATTGGAAAAATAGTGTTTGTGCCTCATCACAACTCAACACAAGTGGAACTTCAAAATATCTACCATGTTCCAGGTATGAAGAAGAACTTATTATCTGTGTGCAATTAACAGATTTTGGAAACTATGTCTTATTTGGTCCAAATGACATAAAAGTATATTGAAACTTGAAAGTTACAAGCACACCAATAATGGAGGGGAGAAAATTAGAATCAATCTACGTTAGGTCAGCCGAGACATCTTATGTTGAGAAAACTCGAATTAATGAAACAACTAATCTATGGTATGCACGTCTTGGGCATGAGAGCTACAACAAACTAAAATCATGATGCAGCAGTCAAAATTAAAAGGTCTTCCCCAGCTTGACATTAGAGGAGACACTATATGTGATGGATGCCAATATGGGAAAGCACATCAACTTCCCTACTAAGAATCAAAGTATCAAGAGAAGGAGCCACTAGAGCTGGTGCATTCAGACATATTTGGACCAGTGAAGCAGTCCTCCATCAGCGGTTACCTTTACATGGTAACATTCATTGATGACTTCTCAAGGTACGTATGGATTTTCTTTTTAAAGGAGAAATCTGAAGTATTTGAGAAGTTTAAAGAGTTCCAATATACTGTGGAGAATGATATTGGAAAGAAAATCAAATGTCTCCTCACGGACAATACACATCATGTGAGTTCAATGACTATCTTAAAAAGAAGATGATAAGGCGATAGTTAACTTGCCCAAATACGCCACAACAAAATGGAGTGGCTGAAAGAAAAAAGAGACATCTAGTTGAGATATTCAGAAGTATGCTGCATAATATGAATGTACCAACAAGGTTTTGGGACGAATGCATGAAGAATGTTGTCCATGTCACTAACAAGTTGCCACAGGCGGGACTAAGATTTATCTCACTATTCGAGAAACTTAAAAAGATGACTCCTACTGTAAGACACTTTCAAGTTTTCGGTTATGTGTGTTATGTGTTCGTACTAGATCATCTCCGCAGCAAGTTTGATAGGAAAGTTGTTCGTTGCATCTTTGTTGGCTACGACGAACAAAGAAAAGGATGGATGTGTTGTGGCCCTACCATAAATTGGACATATGTCTCAAGAAATATGGTATTTGATGAAACATCATCATGGTGGTTCGAAGAAGTCACATTATCATATTCAATAGAATTGGAGCAAAAGCTACAACATAAGCTTGAAGAAGGACAAGGAAGTAAGACAGAATTACAACAAGAGGTATGTGAAAAAAATGAATCACTTACAAAAGAGATATTTTCAAGCGGAGAAAATAGAAGCTCGTGGAAAACTGGAATCCATGAAAACCTAGAAGATTTGTGTCATGCCCCGAGAGGGTACCTTAGACGTGACCGACACTCGGAGACCATTGCTGGTCCCCAAGCAAACCACTTGGTCCAATCACACATCCATTCAATATCAATCAATCAGCAAAAGGCTTAAAAATGAGGAAATGATTTAGTGGGCAACTCAAATCACAAATCTAACTCAATGAAGAAAGGCCATGGGCCAACAAATCAATCTCCAATCTATGTCATTAAAATGTTTTGACAAGAATAATTTAAGAAATTAAAATACTCAATCGACCCCTCACTATCTAATCTATGAAGCCTCTATCACTACTATCTAATTGGTGCCAATGACATGTTTATGGCTACCTCAAATCAGAATGAAAAAGGGCTAAACTTAACGCAAGAATAATATAAGCGGTGTCCTCCGAATGTAGGGGAGGACTCACCAATAAGCTGAGTATGAATAGATCCTCAATGTTGCTCCTATTGACGATCTCTTAAATGTGTTTCTGCATCATGAAACAATGCAGGCCCGAATGGACATCAGTACATGGAATGTACGAGTATGTAATATGGCAGAATGAAACACAGCTCAAGGAAGAATAATGTTGGTTCAAATATCTCAAATCAAAAAGATAAGAGAGACTCAATCAAAGTGTTATAAGTCTAAAGTAAGAATACAATTTTTAGACAAAGACCAATCATATACCATACAATCCAATCCAATCATGTACAATACAGTTCAATCAAATCATTTACAATCCGATCCAATCCAATCGTACACTATCCGATCACACATCATTTAATCCAATCCATTATATATCACCTAATCCGATCCAATCATACACAATCCAATCACATATCATCCAATCATATGCAATCAACTCCACCATAAATTCAAAGGACTCAATTCAATAGATATGCAAATTAAGTTATGCAATGTTTTACAATTCAACTCAATCGTCTACAATCACAATCAAACCAATCATATCAAGCACAATCCATTCAATTGAGAGTTTCTCTAACCGACAACTATCATCATATGAGCAAGTGATAGTTCAACAAGCCAACATTGTTGCCACGTCTGTTCATACCTTGCCAGGGTAAGAACGAATCAACAATCATGGATCCATAACCAATCAAGTCCTATCATGTCAGGACAGTAATTTAGGAAACATCCAACTTTAACAATTCAATCCTCTCCTACGTTTGGTGACGTAGTTTATTGGTTCGAGTATGGACTATACTCTTATCTAATTCGGTGCTTGATACTCCTCCCAAGACTCAATATGCTCATATCTATCAAGTGAGTAAAATACTCAAATTACTCATTTAGTATCATTGGACTCTTTCAAATCAACTCATTTAGTCTCATTGGACTCTTTTCAAAACTCAATCAAATCTGGCCTCATTGGACCTTCTTTCAAATCGACTTATCTCAAATCATCAAACTCTTCTCTTTAAAATTGATACAATCTCAACTCAATCTCAAAATAGATATTTTAATGTAAAAATTGTCAACTCGTTTATACTCCAAATACTCGTACTCAAAATAATAATTAAGAGACTTTTTTAAACTCAATTTATGCTTAAACTCTTTCTAAATCAAAGATGAAAATAATCACTCTTTAAACTCAAAATAGTGTATAAATAGTTTATGCAAAAATATTCACAAATCATTTATTTAAAACTCCTTCTCAAAAGATTATTTATTTTCAAAATGTTCATAAGACTCCAATCAAATCAAATTATGCAAATCACATATCACATAATCACATTAGACTCCAATCCACTTCATCACACAACATTCTCATCAACATAACCTCTTCATTCACATCATCATCAAATATCATCATTCACATCATCATCAACATCATCATCACATCATCATCAAATATCTACTCCAAAATCCTTATTTAATTCTATGTTCAATTTATAGAGACAAAAGGACATTCTAACTCTACCAAGGTTTCATTTCTTTTTATGCCCTTCGCATTCATAACAATCTCAAAATTCTCATATAACTAAAAATCAATTTCATCAAACTCATGTAAAAGAATACCTCATTTCACTATGAAAAATAATATTGTTTTTATTATACATAAAAACCATCAATCTCATCCTCAAGATAAATTATGACCAAGAAGAAATCTCATCTTGGGTTCATGTGAATGAATACATGAATCCATACTCTCAACAAAGTCAACTCAAGAACATCATTAACACATTTTATTAATGTTCTATAGTTTAGAAAATTTCAAGAAAACCTTTATAGAAGGTTCAAATCTTTCACAACTTCTATTTAACACATCTATGGGCATATGGAAGAACTCATTCCATATTTTAGGTTAGCCTTACATACCTAGAAATGAAGAACATTCCACCAAAAACCAAAGACATGACTTGAAGATCTTGAATCCTTGAGCTTTTGAGAGGATTTCTTGTTGGAGATGTTTGGAAGAGAAGAGGGGATGAAGATTAGGGTTTTTGGGAGGTGAGAAAGCTAAAAAATGATCCCAAAACGTTCCAAGTTAGGGTATATATGTTTAGGGAAAATGTCCAAGTTGCCCCTCTTCAAAATCTGGAAAACTGGGCAAAAATCTTGCTGGCGCTACAGTGGCGCGTCGCACCACTGCAGCGCCAAGCCAAAATAGGCTTAAAACCCTTCACACCTAATAGTGGCGCATCGCGCCAAGGACCAAACTACTGAGGCTATTTTCTGGTGCTATAGTGGCGCCGGGCGTCACTGGAGCGCCAGGCCTGAAATTCCTGCAATGGTCGCCCAGGCCTGAAATTCCTGCAGTGCTAGTCTGTAGAAAAAGGGTTATAACTTTTGACTCCAAACTCCAAAAATTGCAATCTTGGTGGCATTGGAATGAAGACTCAAATACCTTTAATTTGGTAGGTCGTGGGCCACCAGTTAGTTATATTCAAAGAGATATAGTCATTTGAAGTTGACCCTTATACTAACTCATCCGAAAACTTAATCGATTGGAATTCTTTAGACTCGACTTGGTGTTAGAGATCCCATATGACCCCTAAACATATCTAACACACTTCAAACACTTAGGAATTGATCCTAACTCATATATAAAATTACAAGTCCTTCAGTTCGAGTCTACACACACGTGAAGAAATGTTCGAGTCTTTGCGAAACAATTTCCAGAGTGTTACAATTTGCAAGATGAAGTACAAGAAACTCCTCAACTATGAATATCCACATGATTGAAATGCCCAAATAGTAGATATATAAATGCGGCACTGGCTGAGGTTAACAAGTTCAAGGAACCTACCACCTTCGAAGAAGCTTCAAAAAGTAATGAATGGAGAAAGGCAATGGAAGAGGAGATTTCAGCCTTAAAGCTAAACCAATTTGGGACTTAATGGCTAAACCTAAGGATGTTAAACTTATATCATGTAAGTAGGTATATAAGCTAAAAACACGTCTGATGGATCTATCGAGCGGTATAAGGCACGATTAGTAGCTCGGGGATTCTCGCAGGAGTATGGGCTTGATTATGATGAGATATTTAGCCCTGTGGAAACAATTACTATAGTTCATGTGTTATTAGCTCTGGCAACTAGTAAATCTTGGACTTTGTGGGAGATGGGTGTGAAGAATGCCTTCCTTCATGGAGAGTTGGATCGCGAAATATACATGGATTAGCCACAAGGTTTTGTAAATAAAGTCAATCCTGATTATGTGTGCAACCTGAAGAAAGCTTTGTATGGCTTGAAGCAAGCCCCTCGATCATGGTATAGAAAAATTGCCGAGTTCCTGATCCAAAGTGTCTATCAAGTGGCACCAACAAATTCAAGCTTATTTATAAAATATCACGAAGGAAGGTTAGCTATCATATTAGTCTATGTGGATGATGTAATTATCACAGGAGATGACTTTAATGAGATTCATCAAAGTAAAAGAACTTTGATGGTGCAATTTCAAATGAAGGAGATGGGCGAGCTAAAACACTTGGCCTTGAGGAAGAAATAATAAAGGATGGATTATTCCTTGGACAACAAAAGTACGCAAGAGATCTTCTCCAAAAATATGGAATGATGGTTTTTAAGACATCTTCTACACCAATGGAGCCTAGCTTAAAACTATGCTCTCATGAAGGCAAAGACTTGGAGGAAGAGACAATGTATTGTCAACTTGTCGGTAGTCTTATCTACTTAACATTGACTAGACCAGATATTTCCTTCAGAGTTGGAGTAGTTAGTAGATTTATGCAGAAACCAAAGAAGCCTCACTTGGAAGCACTCAAGAGGATGTTAAGGTACATGAAAGGAACTATTGACTATGAACTATTCTATATGAAAGGAGATCCTTTCAAGATAAACGAATATTGTGATGCAGATTATGCTAGTGAACATGATACTCGAAGATCAACCACTGGATATGTTTTCAATCTTGGATCAACTGCAATATCATGTTGCAACAAAAGTCAACCAATTGTTTCACTTTCTACGATGGAAGCAGAATATCAAGCAGGAAAAATGGCAGCGCAAGAGAGCACATAGCTAAAGCAACTCATGAAATACTTGCATCTACAATCGAAAGATATCGTACCACTATACTGTGACAACATGTTAGCTATCCATTTGGCTGAGAATCATGTATTTCACTCTAGGACGAAGCACATGGAAGTACAACGTCATTTTCTTCAAGAAAAATTTTTTCAAGGCAAAATTGAAATGAAGCAAATCAAGACAGACGAAGAAGTAGCAGACATATTCACAAAGAGCATAGACAACATGAAGTTTATAAGATTTCGAGAAGCACTTGGAATGGTTGAAAGAAAAAATTAAGTTGGTGTTAAGGGGGAGTGTTAAGAATTCATCACCAACTTAATTATTATCTAAGACAAGTCAAGAAGAATCTAGAATATTCAAGAATCATAGAAAATTTAAGGAAGATCTCTAGAATAAGTATTCTAGAGAGAAAAGTCTAGAAATGTTCTAGAAAACGATAGCTAGGAACATTCTAGAAGAGAGTAGTATATATCCCTCTCTAGATGCTTCCATCACTTCCTATAAATAGAGGTGGTCCATATTATCTGTAGCTAAGCAAAAAGTAAGAAAACAAGAAAGAAAAGAAGGCTAGAGAGCAAACAACAAGTGAGTGAGATAAGAGAGAGTTGCTAGTGTGAGTGCAAATATATTGTGTAAAGATTATAAAACCGAAGCAGATTCCTACTTTGATGTAATAAAATTCAAGTTGTGAGAATTCAATTGTGCCTGTCCCAATAATATTCAACAGTTATCTGTTCCTATTTTCTAAGAGTTAGGTTAGCAGATCTATTTCATTGGCATTGTATATAAACTCCATTGGAGGCTCATTAATAGATGTATAATTGCATTCTACTTCTCTACAATTATACTGTGGAGAATGATATTGGAAGGAGAATCAAATGTCTTTGTATGGACGATGGGAGAACATCTCATGTGATTTCAAAGACTTCCTAAAGAGAAGATAATAAGGTCACAATTGACGCTTAAATATGTAACAACAAAATGGAGTAGCCGAAGGAAAAAATATAAATACCTAATAGAGATATGCAGAAGTATGTTGCATAGTATGTATCTAGCAACAAGATTTTGGGAAAGGTGCATTAAGACTGTTGTCCACATAATGAAGAAGATGCCATACATGAGATTGGGATTTATCTCACTATTCGAGAAACTCAAGAAGACAATACCTAATTTAATTCACTTTCGAGAGATTGGATGTGAGTCCTCTATCGTTGCTCTAGATCATCTCTACAGTAAGTTGGATAAAAATGTTGTTTATTGCATCCTTATTAGTTACAATGAACAAATAAAGGGATGAAGTTGTTGTGGCCCTACCACTAATCGGATGTAAGTGTCAAGAAATGTGGTATTTGATAAAGAATCAGCATGGTGGAGTCTCCCAACTAGAATTGACAGAACTTGAGCGAAGGCTGCAAGATAAGCTCAAAGAAGAGAAACGAGGGAACAAGATAGAAACTAACCAAGAGGCAAGACATTCTACAAATACATGGAAGGTATAATTTTAGAATATTACCTTTCACTATATCCTTTCATCACCACCTATAAATAGAGGTGGTTAGATTTGTGTTATAGAATGAACCTAGACCATTTTACATACCACATATGTATAGAAATAGCAGATTTATAAGAATCTCTTTTATTTCTTTCCTTACCTAGAACCTTATGTACTTGTATTTATGTTTCTTACCTCTTGGAATAATACAATAAGTTATTCTCCATATCTTGTATTTTACATGGTATCGAAGCCAAGTTCATCCCCGTATGGGCTCCCGGTCCACGCTCTAGTTGGGCTTGGGTGTAAAGGGGTGTTAGAGTGGGTAAAGTCTCATATTGGTTGGGGAATGGACGGGTGGTCTCTTTATATGGACTTGGACAATCCTTCCCTCATAATCTAGCTTTTGGGGTTGAGTTAGACTAAGATGACATATCTTTACAAGGTATCAGAGCGTAGGCTTTTTAATTTGATCAATTTCGAGGTTGATCCTTGTTTTGGTATCTGTTGGCTAGAAAGAGTGGCCGGATTTCAAATCAATTACTTTAAAGTGGTCATTCTTTGTCACCACCATCGTTCATGATTTGATTTCTAGAGTCGTCTCATCAGATTCGACATATCCCAATCTGGTTTGGTGTTTTTAAACACTATTTGAAGAAATTGCTCAATCTTCTAGATTCATTCTTTTTTTGTAGCTTCTGAGACAGAGAATCTAGTATTTATCTTGGTGAGTCTATGAATACTTGTTTCTACTTGGGATAGAATTAGTTGAGTTGTGGTTGCTTGCTGGTTCCTCTGTTTCTCATCGCTGGTACTGTCCAGCTTGTATGTTATTGTTTGGGAAATTATTTCCAAAGTGCCATCGAGTTTGGTTATTGTAAATTTTTTTGTTGTGTTATTAGGCTATTGTTTGTTTATTTGGGGAGTTTTGAAGAACTTTTGAATATAGTTGGGGAAATGATCGATCAGTTCAAAGTTGCTGCTTCTAGTTCATTATCTGACAAATTGGTTTTGGTTTCAGTTGAGGAGTTTGTCAAATTTTCTCAATATTAGAAATCATTGAAGGAATCCACTTCTGTTAATTCCTTTGCTAGGTCAGATAAAGTGTGTCTTATCATCTCTTCTAATAAATGGGTGATCGATTCAGGTGCCACAAATCATATGACCGGGAATCCTAATATTTTTTCTAGCTTTAGATCACACAAAGCAGCCTCTCCAGTTACTTTAGCTGATGGATCAACTTGTAACAGTGTTAGATTCGATATTGTTCAACCAACCTCGTATATTACTCTGCCATTTGTACTAAGTCTACCAAAATTAGCCTTTAATCTGAGTTTTGTTAGTAAAGTTACGAGGGAACTTAATTGTTATATCTCTTTTTTTCGCAATTATTGTGCCTTCAGAACCTTCTCAATTTGCACCAGCAAGACCATGAATTGTTCAAGTTTACTCAAAGAGGGGAGAGATTAATTATACATACCCTACATCAACTTCTTCATCATGAGATTCTTCTTCACTTGATTCTTTGGAAAATTTGGACCTTCCTATTGCTCTTCAGAAAGGTATACGTCACTGCAAATCGCTAACTTTGTATCTTATGATCACTTATCTCCTACATCTAGTTATTTGATTGTTTCTCTAGACTCTGTTACTATCCCTAAAACTGTAAAAGAAGCCTTGAATCATTCTGGATGGCATGATGTAATGCTTGAAGAGTTACATGCTTTAGATGAAAATCACACTTGAAATTTAGTGATTTACCCAAACGAAAGAAAACAGTTGGATGCAAGTGGGTCTTTGCAGTCAAAATTAATCCTGATGTTTCTGTCGTGAGACTTAAATCCCGACTTTAGCCAAAGGCTATGCTCAGACATATGGGGTGGATTATTCTAACACTTTCTCCCCTATAGCCAAGCTCACCTCTATCCACTTGTTTATTTCATTGGTTGCTTCTTGGAATTAGACTTTACATCAGTTGGATATTAAGAATTTTTTTTTTCATGGTGATCTCCATGAAAAGGTATATATGGAGCAACCACTTAGATTTATTGCTCAGGGGGAGTATGGGAAAGTTTGCCATCTGAAAAAATCATTATATGGTCTAAAGCAAAGTCCTCGTGTCTGGTTTGGAAAATTTAGCGATGTAGTTTAAGAATTTGGATTGAAAAAGAGCAAGTGTGATCATTCAAACTTCTACCGATAATCAACTACTGGTATTATTCTTTTTGTTGTCTATGTTGATGATAATGTTATTATAGGAGATGATTGTGCAAGAATTTCTTCTTTGAAGAAGTTTTTACATGCCAAGTTTCATACCAAAGACTTGGGGAAGCTAAAATACTTAGGTATAGACGTAGCAAGAAGCAAGAAAAGGATTTTCTTGTCCCAAAGAAAGTATGTACTTGACTTTCTTGTAGAAACTGGAAAGTTGGGAGCTAAGCTATGTCGCACACCAATGGTTCCTAATGTACATCTTACTAATGATGATGCTGATCCATAAAGATACAGAAGGTTAGTTGGAAAATTGAACTACCTCACTGTGACCCATCCATATATTGCCTATGCGGTCAGTATTGTCAGTCAATTTATGTCTATACTAATAGCCAAACACTGGGAAGCCTTGGAACAAATCCTATGCTCTTTGAAAGAAGCTCCTAGCCTTGGCATATTGTATAGTGATTACGGGCATACTCTTGTTGAGTGTTTTGCAGATGCTGATTGAGATGAATCAACAATTGATAGAAAATCTACTACTGGCTATTGTGTATTTGTTGGTGGAAATCTGGTATCTTGGAGGAGTAAGAAACAAAACTTTTTATCTCGATCTAGTGCAAAATCCAAGTATAGAGCCATAGCTCAATCCATGTGTGAAATACTATAGATACATCACCTTTTAGTTGAGATTGGTTTGAAGCCTTCTTCTCCAGCAAGACTTTGGTGTGATAATTAGGTTGCTTTGCACATTGCCTCAAATCCAGTGTACCATGAATGGACAAAACATATTGAGGTTGGCTGTCATTTTATTCGTGAGAAGATTCGGGAGAATTTGATTTCCATCGGGTACATGAAGACCGGAGAGCAACTAGCTGATTTGTTCACAAAACCGTTAAATGGCACTCGAGTTGATTATCTTTATAACAAGCTGGGCATGATCAATATATATGCTCCATCTTGAGGGGGAGTGTTACAGAATGAACCTAGACCATTTCGTAGGAATGTCCATACCACATATGTATAGAAATAGCTGATTTATAGGAATCTCTTTTATTTCTTTCTTTAGCTAGAACCTTATACACTTGTATTTATATTGCTTACCTCTTGGAATAATACAAGAAGTTATTCTCCATATCTTGTCTTTACAAGTTGTACATGTACTCAAATAATGAGTGTGTGCTCAAGAAATAATTAAGAAAAATGTGTACTCAAGAAAAGTGTGAGTGCAAAAGAAAAATTGAGTGTTAAGAGTTGTAAAATCGAAGTTGGTCCTTACTAAGAAATAATAAAGTTCAAGTTGTGAGAAACCAACTATGCCCAACAATTCCCAAAGGACACTGCTCTTGGATCCAAACCACCACTCTTATCGGTTGGTCACAACTAGCACCCCTCCTTGGTCCAAGCCACCACTCTTGGTTCTCTACCAAAGCCATTATTTTGAGTTGTCGCCTCAAGCATTAATAAACCTTCTCTAATACATATCATTATAGATTAAATAAGATGGCCCAACCCTAGAAGAAAGTCTATTAGGTAGGATACCCCACTCAAGCTCTATAAACCCTTTCATATTTTTCTTATTAATCAATGAGGGTCAATTAGCACACAACAAAGATGATAAAGATTCTTCGACAGTTAAGAAAAGTTGGTTCGTGACCTTTAAATAAGTCACCTTTAATAAGAAGCTCTTAACTCCCCCTCCCCCCAACCAATAGTGGTCTTTATACTATAAGAACTCAGACAGTGCATAGGTTCTTGACAACACTAATTTGATTGTAAACAGAGAAATCTGATACAACAAGTTAGATTGCATAGATAGTACTATAGATAACTTAAATCTTTTAAAAGTTATTGGTTTTAAGTTCAACCATACTGTACCCAAAGGCCACTAATTCATATATCACTAAGTTTTTTATAGAAGAATTATATTTAGAAATGTTTCTTACTATACTTTTTGCAGATTCTCTGAAGTGGCATGTCTTGGCTATGCATGTTGGCTGAATATTTGTGGAAGAATAGGAACAAAAGTATTGTCACCAAATACATATTATGTTGCTTATTTGGTGTTCAAATTGGTAGATATGTACCATGGATTTGAGCCTAATAATTACACTATTATGTTAGTTAATTATCAAAGAGAAATTGCCACTAAAGAACAAATCAACACTGTGAGACAAATCAACACTATGAGAATTGCAACATTTCCCAAACTGAGACGAGATGGATGGATGGAAATAGAATTGGGAAATTTTAATAGCAAGGAAAGTAGTGATGGTCCTGTTGTAGAAAGATTAATTAAGATTCAACGTTTTGATTACAAACCAAGTGGCCTCATCGTTGAAGGAATTGAGTTTCGTCCTAAAACAATCGAATAAGTCGTCAAAGGCGGATCTAGGATTTCAAGTTTTATGGCTTCTGAACTATGATTATTTGTTCTTTCTTTGTTTGAGATATATTATTTATATTATTAACTATCTTTCTTAATATAAATGCAAAATTCGATCCATAATTATTGGTTTCTTCCAAAGCCGTAACTCTATTATGGCTTTGAAGTGTGCTAAAGTTGGCTCTAACATTATGGTCATTAAAAAAAACTCTAAAGACTTCTTTAATGATTTATGTTGCTCTTATTTCTAAATTTAGCATTATATCAACTTGTTTAATTTATATGTATTTGATGGGTCCTACTAAGCCCGTAACTATGTTATGGCCCCCCCAAGTGTTGATAATGACATTGAAGTGCGTTCACGTTGTCTTGGACATTATTGAAAAACCCTACACTTTGTAAGTGATTTATGTTTCTCTTATTTCCGAAGTTAGCATTAGGAGGTGAGCACATCCCACTAATATTTGTATTACGAGGATTCATATCATGAACCCTCCTTTATTCAAGCTTGAAACTGGACAGACAAGATAAGAAGGATTTTGAAAAATAAAGTATGAATTGAATGTATATATAATGTTTAGTGCGCACATATTTTGTACTTTAGAGATAAACCCATTATGACCAAAAGAAAAATAGTTACTTGTAAATATCAGTGTTTATATCAAATCAACTATTACAGTTGTTTCCTTGCAGCACAATGTTCTAAATTCCAACTGGAACATCTAACAAATAAAATCAATAACATACTTGATTCAATCAAGACGTCGCAATGAATCAATATCAAGTACATACATGTAAACTTAACAACTAATATATATGATGCAAACTTTTGAAATAAAATGAACATAAATCACTTATAAAGTCTAGCGCTTTCCTCTAATGAACATAATGTCCGAATCCAAAGTGAACACACTTCAAATACCTTATCATAACTTCCACGGGCAGAGCCATAATAGAGTTATGGGTTTGACATACAGATATATGTAAAGTAAACAAGTTAATAGTATATTAAATAATCAATGTTAACTTTGGAAATAAGAGAAACACAAATCACTAATAAAGTCTAGAGTTATTTTAATGATCATTATGTTCAAACCAATTTCAATGCAATTCAATTACATTATTACAACTTTTGCGGACGAAACCACAATAGAGTTACAGGTTCAACTGAACCCAACAAATACATATAAAACAAACAAGTAAGTTAAATATCATGCTAAATTTGGAAACAAGAGCAACATAAATCACTTATAAAGTCTAGAGTATTTTTTAATGACCATACTGTCAGAGCCAACTTGAGCACACTTCAACGCCATAATGGAGTAATGCTTTAGCAGAACCCAACAACTTCGGCTCAAATTCTGCATTTATATTAAGAAAATCAGTTAATAAGTATAAATAATGTATCTCAATCCAAGAAAGAAAAAATAATAGTTTAGAATCCGTAAAACTTTAAAATCTCATATCACGTGTCTATAAGCACACACTTATTATATGAGTACACATACCACTAAAATGAATACCTCTATTTATAGGTGTTGATAGAAGGATCTAGTGGAAGTAATATTCTAGAAATACACCTTCCACTTAATTTCTAGAATTGCACTTTCTAAATGCTTTTAGACTTTGCACAGTAGAGCTCTCATTCTAGAGTTCTTCCTTCAATTCTCCATAAGTCTTGAATCTTATAGATTCTACTTTTAAATATCTTAGATATTAATTGAGTTGGTGATTATGTTTTAACACTCCCCTTCAGCACCAACTTAATTTATTCTTTACATCCATTTTGAGCGATCCTCGAGATTTTGCAATCATTTTGATGTCCAAAAATGTTATGAACCTCTTCCACCCTTGAACTTCTCCATTCACTACTCTTTGAATCTTCTTCAAAGGTGGTATTCACCTTTGCTAAAGCTGCATCCATATACTTGGCATTTGGATATTTCAGTCTTGTAGACCTCCTTAGTTGTGGTTGTGGCTTGGACTTCTTCTTGCAAAGCGTCTGGAGTTTCATAGCTCCAGTTTTCCATGTACTCTTCTTGTTTTGTGTGTGGAGATACCTCTGGTGCAGGTGATTTGGGTTTTCCTGTTGCCTATTGGTTAGTTTCTATCTTGTTCCCCTATTCTTTTTCTTTGAGCTATTCTTGTAGATTTTTTCTCAAGTGTTAGTATGGTAGGAAAATTCTTTGAAATACCATGTTAATGCTTCATCAAATACTACATTGCTTGACACATATGTTCGATTAGTGCTTGGGTCACAACACCTTCAACCTTTTCTTTGTTCGCCTAAAGATGCAACAGTC
Source organism: Solanum dulcamara (assembly GCF_947179165.1). Taxonomy (NCBI): domain Eukaryota; kingdom Viridiplantae; phylum Streptophyta; class Magnoliopsida; order Solanales; family Solanaceae; genus Solanum; species Solanum dulcamara. The sequence continues at coordinate 18,619,641 of NC_077245.1, read as the reverse complement.
TTTTTCTCAAATTTTCTACAGAGATGATCTTGCAGGAACACATAGCACACACACATAAATACTCGAAAGCGACTTACAATAGGTATCATCTTCTTGAGTTTCTCGAATGATGAGATGAATCACAAGTTTGCTTGTGGCAGCCTGTTCGTTATGTGGACAATGGTTTTCATGCATTCTGCCCAAAATCTTGTTGGTACATGCATACCATGCAACATACTTCTACATATCTTTGCCAATTGTCTATTTTTTTTTCTTTTAGCTACGCCATTTTGTTGTGGCATATTTGGGTACATCAAATGTCTCCTTATGATCTTTTCTTAAGGTAGTCATTATTGAACCCATGTGATGTGTACTCTCCCCCATTGTTCACACAAAGACATTTGATTCTCCTTCTAATATCATTTTCCACAGTATGCTAGAACTCTTTAAACTTCTCAAATACTTCAGACTTCTTTAAGAAGTATTCTGTAAATCTGTTCCTTAAGAAGTCATCAATGAATGTTACCATGTATTAACCACTGATAGAAGGTTGTTTTACTGGTTCAAACACGTCTGAGGACATCAGCTCCATTGGTTTCTTGGATTTATATTTGGATTCTCCATCGACAAGTTGGTGTTTTTGCATATTGGCATCTAGAACATATAGTGTCTCTTCTAATCTCAAGTTGGGGAAGGCGTTTTGATTTTGACTGCCACATCCTGACTTTTAGTTTGCTGTAGCTCACGTTCCCAAGAAGTGCATTACTTAGATAAGCTATTTCCTTACTCCATGTCTTCTCCACATAAGCTATCTCGGTTGACATGATATGATTGACTCAAATCTTCTTCTCTCCACCAATGGCTGAATGTTCGTAGTACTAAATTCATTGTCATTTCGAAATTATGGTCTTAGACTTTAATATTTGTTAAATTTTACTAGTTTTCACAACTATTTTCTGTGTCTAAAATATTGAGTTCAATCGAAATAGCTCCAGTTGAATTACCAAAAAAAAAAAGAAATAGCTCCAGTTGCCTATATCTTTCTGAAGGATAAACAGAAAAGAGATTATATTTCTTAGAGAATGCTCAAGTTGTATTAGGCTACTTAAGGCCACTTGAGATAATTAAAATCATCAATTACATCTCTAGTTATACTACTTGAAATATTAATCCAAGAGTCTTGACAAAAAACTAGATACATGTATCACAATTCACTAGATATATGTATCACTAACTCCTAAAAGACTTCTTGAAACACTAAGACATAATATTGAAAGACTAAAAGTCATGAACTCCGCAACATCCTTTTTCATGCCCTTCCACCAATACACTTCCCTCACATCTCTATACTTCTTTGTGAAATAAAATATCGAGAACTATGATCTTTGGACAATATCATTTTCTTCCAGCCATCAACATTGGGAACACACAATCGGCTTTGATATCTCAATACACTATCTCCCCCTTGGGAGAAAGCCTTAATGGTTTTTTCGGCAACCGCTTTATTCAACTCAACCAAATTAGGATCATTATCTTGCTTGGCTTGAACATCTACCACAAGAGACGATTCATAACTATTTTGAACAACAACACCACATCCTCAGAATGACAGAAACAACCAATAGAACACCCAAATGTGTGAGTCTATGAACATCACGAATCAACTCCTTTTTTGAATCCTCAACATGGACAAAACTAGTCATGGAAAATCTACTAAGAGCATCAACAACCACATTTTCTTTACCCGAATGGTACAACATGATATATTAGTCCTTCAATAATTTAAGCTACCTCATTTGTCGAAGATTCAAATTCTTTTGGTTGAACACATATTGCAAACTCCTATGGTCAGTGAACTTATCAACATGCACACCATAGAGATAGTATCTCCAAATATTTAAAGCAAACACAACCGTCAGTAACTCCAAGTCATGAGTCAGATAGTTTGTTTCATGCACCTTGAGTTGCCTAGAAGCATAAGCTATCACTTTTGCATCAAAACACAACAAATACCAATTCTTGAAGCATCACAATAAACAAAAAAAACCATCGCATCCTTCCGGGAAAGTCAGTATTGGAGCGGAAGTAAGTCTATCTTTCAACTCTTGGAAACTATTCTCACATGCCTCGAACCATTGGAATTTCACTTTCTTTTGAATCAAAGTATTCAAGGGTGATGCAATAGAAGTAAAACCTTCTACAAACCATCTATAATAACCGGCTAAGACCAAGAAACTCCCAATATTGGAAAGAGGCAAAGGTCTATCCCAATTCTTTAACGCTTAAGTTTTTTTAGGATCAATCATAATACTTTCACCAGAGATGATATGGCCAAGGAAAGTAACTGAACTCACCTAGAACTCACACTTGCTAAACTTAGCAAATAACTGACGGTCCTTGTGGACTTGCAATACAATTCTCAAATGATCGGCATGCTCATCCTCACTCCGAGAATAGACCAAAATATCATCAATGAACACAACAACAAACATGTCCAAATATTGCGTGAACACCTTGTTCATCAAATCCATAGAGTCTACAGGAGCATTCATTAGTCTAAAATACATGACTAAGAATTCAAAGTGACCATATCGTCCTAAAAGTCATCTTCAGAATGTCATATTCTCTTACTCGGAGTTGATGATAACCCCATCGAATATCAATCTTTGAAAAGTAGCTTGCTCTTTGATGTTGATCGAACTAGTCATCAATCCTTAGGATAGGATACTTATTCTTAATTGTGACCTTATTCAATTTTCGATAATCAATACACATACGGAGAGAACCATCCTTCTTTCTGACATAGAGAACCGGGGCACCCCATGGAGAGATACTTTGTCTTATAAAACTCTTATCCAACAATCTTTCAATTAATCCTTTAACTCTTTCAATTCTATTAGGGCCATTCGGTAAGGAGAAATAGAGATAGGTTAGTCATCGAGGAGAAGATCGATACCAAAATCTATTTCCCTTTTGGGAGGGATACCTAGAAGATCATTGAGAAAAACTTTTGGAAACTCATTAACGATCGAAACTGACTCAAGAGTAGGAACTTCAAAATTTGTATCTCTAACCCGAACTAGATGATAGATACAACCTTTGGAAATCATTATTCGAGCTTTAAGGCATAAGATGAATTGATCTTTAAATATGAAATTACTAACTTTCCATTTTAGGATTGACTCATTAGGAAACTAAAACTTAACCACACGGGTTCTACAACATATAAAAGCATAACATGCATGAAGATAATCTATACCGAGAATAACATCAAAATAAGTGATAATAAGCTCTACAAGATCAACTGAATCACCAGCAGAAGTATAAATCGAAAAAGTCTCTAGCAAGATCTCGGGACTAATAATGAATTTTATAGCAAGATAAGGAGTAACAAATGATAGGGTAGAAACCAGATCTAACAATGCATAAACATCAAATTCAGAGACTTTCAACATACCAGTCACCATATCGGGCGAATCCTCAAACTCCTGACGAGAGTGAAGGCATAAATCATATTTTGTCATTAACCGCCACCCAAATTAGTACCACACTAATCAGGATGTTGTATCCTGAGTCTGAGCGTGGGGTATAGTACCACCTCTACAATCTTTTTCCTGATGACCTAGATTACCACACCTATAACATGCATCTGATCCCACTAAGCATTCTCCCTTATGGTTCCTTCCATACTTCTTGCATGGAGAATTACTTGACCACTTGGAGCTTCTCCTTGGACCTTGGGGTTAGGCACCCTATCTTTATCAAACTTTGGAGACGGAGTGTTTGACAAACTTTGGCCAAAATACTTTTGACAAAATTAAGGACGTCCATCATTCCCGGACTTACCATATGAGAAATTACCACCATCAATTTGAGCCCTCTTGGACTCCCTTATATCCCTCTCTTTCAACTTCTCCTCTTTTATTTGTTTGGCATGTGTCATGAGCATCGAAATTTCCATCTTCTTGATTATCATGGTCGTTCTACATTCTTTGACCACCAAATCAGACACACCTGAAATAAACTTTCTCATACGTGCCCTTGGATTGGTGACCATAAAAAGAGCATGTTTTAACAACTTAGTGAACTTGAGGGTATACTCCCTCACACTCATATTATCTTGGCATAAATTGATGAACTTTTGTACCTTGGCTTCCCTTAACTCTAAAGGAAAGAACCGGTCATGGAAAGCACTCTTGAATTCCTCCCAATCAACGAGACCATCATCCCTACCTCTTCCATCCATCCATTGCTCATACCAAACTTGTGCAAATCCCTTAAGTTGATAAGCCGCTAAGTCCGCCTTCTCCACCGGACCAGTGATCCCAATAGTCTTAGAGATGCCCTCAATGAATTCTTATGGATCCTCAAACACCTTAGATCTATGAAATTTAAGAGGGTTCATCCGAGTGAATTCACGAATATGGCTAGCCACCGTACCCATATTTGAGTTAACGGGAGCTACCACTTCCCAATTAGCTTGATCAGCTACGACTTAGGCAAGAACTTAAACATGGCCCAAAACTCCGCATGAGAGAATTGCTTATTCAAAGAATCATTTGGATCTTGTTTCTCCTTCTCAATATTTCTTTGGATGGGGATTCTTTGTGGAGCTATATTTCTTAAATCGCAAAGAGAAAGTGTTAGAGGGAGAAACCTTAGAGTTTAACTATATCACACGATGAGATCATGAAAGACTGATGTTTTTCATAAGATGCTTCATAGCCTCTTATTCATAGATGTGGTGCACTTCACACTAATGAACAAGACTCTACTCGATACGACATGTTGGACTCGCTAGGACACTTTAAACCTTGTGCTCTGATAACAAGTTTGTAACGACTCAAGCTAGACCCTAGGTGTGACACGATGATTAGAATTCTGAAAGACCCCAACTAAGCCACTTAGTATATTATAAACGAGTATACATTAGGTATTTAAAGCAATAAGACTTAAACATAGAAACAGAAATAAAGTCTCAATAAGAATAGTCTCACTAAAAAAGAATAAGTCTTACACATGAAATCAAAAGACAACATAGAATCCATGATATCCAACATGCCTCTAATAATTTAGATATGGGCATATGACAAGATCCTAGCTCACCCAATATAAATGATAAAAAGTCATAAGAATATAAGGAAAAGTAAAGTGTCACATCCTCAAAACAAGAGGACTCACCTCAGATGAGAATAGTAATAAGCTATAGCCAAGAACAGTAGGATGGGCGTGATCGTTGGACCCTATATTATGATACAGTATAGGAAAAAGTATACATTAGTACATGGAATGCACTAAGTATATGAGAAGTATGCATGAACAATGAAAATAGGACATAATCAATATGAACATAGGATGCATGACCAATATCTTAAAACATGCGTAAAACCTTGAAAACATTGAAACATCATAGTCAAATGGTCAATACATCAAAATATCATCATGAAAACTTGTACCTTTTTATATACCTTGGTGTGGGATAGGACCTTTAATCGATATATAATACCATGCGAGCTATAACATGGAATCCGATATAACTCCCATATCAAGAAGGGATAGGTTACTTTGCCAAGGTAGACTCAGTGAGAATATCATAATCATAAGCTATATATGGATCCACTAGCTAGGCCATATTGGCATCATAAACCTACGTGGGCAATATAGTTAGGGGCTAAAGGTTGCTACTAGTATTTCCTTAGGTAGTTACTTTGGATACCGAACTGATCTTCACCTTAAAGTCCTCTCGGTTCTTAGTCATTATCCCAACGAAAGTCATAAATCATAGTCATTAACATCATTAGGAAATACAATAAAAGATATCAGTCCTCATCATAAAATAATCATATGAGTAGCTCATTAACATGATTGATTCGTAAGAATCCATGAGTCGCTAAGAATGTCCCTTCAACCTCTTTAACATGAGTACGTGACAATTACCTTTTACACTATAGATACTTTCTTGAAACATCATTCATAACCTTTGATGAGTCATTCATAAGACTTGATAATCATTCATAGAATATTCATTGAAATCCCTTAAAATTCATGATCATATTTCCTTGAAAACATACTTTAAAATAACATATGGCATGGATCAATGAAAATCAACTTGAAATCATGCAATGTGTGTGAATTATGCATAATTTGATCAATAATCATAAGATAAGTCATAATTAAAAAGACCCAATGTAATTCCATGGAAATTTAGGCTTAGAAGAAGAATTCATAAAAGAAAATTTGAGAAAACCTTAGGAATCCATGGATGAAAGGATCAATGATGAATTCCCATATGCCTTAGATTTTAGAAGCCCTAAATTACACTTGAATTGGACATGTTGAGCTGGAAACCTTGAATTTTCTTTGAGGAAGATGATGAACCTTGGGAGAGAACTTTAAAGAGAGGATTTTGTGATTTGGATGTTAGTGAGTGAATGAGAGAGTTTGGAGGGTTTAGGGTAGTTAATAAAATAGGATTTAACCCAAAAACTATTCAAATACAATAATGGATCTATAGGAAAAAGACCAAAACACCCTTAACTTAATCTGAATGATGCATCTGCACGGAAGGGACTACAGTCCGTGAAGATCACCATGGGTCGTGGTCCTGAAGGTGAGTTTGACCTGGGGAGGGTGCCACCATAGATGTCACCATGGTTCGTCAAGGGCTCCACGACCGTGGACCTTGTTGTGGTCCTTACTGAACTTCAGAGATCTTGGGGGTTAACTCCATGGAAGGGTCCATGGTTTGTGGTTCTCACCACGACCTGTGGACCCTCTTGTGAACTTCTCCCCTATTTTCCCAAATTTCCAAGGCTCCACCATGGTGCCCATCATGGTCCATGGTGAGGTTCACGCCTCGTGAACATGGCCTGTGGAGGCCATCTGGTCTAGTTTTTCTGAGATTTTTATTTTGAACTCTGTTTTTTGACTTTTCAATTTCTGGGGTGTTACAACAAGTAATGGGAGAAAGCAAATTTCTGTTAAGGAAAGGAGGAAGAAAATGAAGAAAACTTTTTCTTCAGTTCTCAATATGATGATTCAACACGATATCCTGCTTCTTTTTTGGATTGTACTTTGTTTTGTTGATTTTTTGAGAAATTTTGAGAATTCTCATTGTTTCTGAACTTGAAAGTTGTCTCTTTCGGTTGATCTTCATGAAAAATCTTCGATTCTCGTGTGCACGAAATGATCCAACTAGCTCTTTGATGGAAATCTTAGAAAGATCTTTCGTCTCCTCAGTGATCGCAGGAATAAACTCATACTTTTCTGTGACACTAATTATAATCTTTTCCATTACTTGTTGGTCAGAACTTATGTCATCATGATTTCTCATTTCATTAACAATATTCATGACCCTTGTGCAATATTCACCTATATTTTTTTCAGATTCCATCATTTTCAAATTTCGAAACTCTCTTCTAAGAGTTTAAAGATGATAGTGCCAGTTGCATCCATCTTTCTAGATACTTGATCACATAAGTCTTGGATGACATGTGCCCGATCATCGAGGGCTATGAATTGAAGATTTGGATTTGGTTGGTTCTTTCTTTTGAAAAGACTACCAAATCGTCCACGTAAGGCTCGCATATGTTATGTAGGACGTCTTCTTTGTTTGTTTGATTCGAAGGGGAAGGGCCCATTGAGTTCTTAAGAATCATAATATTTTTTTCGTCTAAATGATAAAATGGATTTCTTTTTCTTTTCAAAAACTCCATTTTTCTGATCATGTTTTTGAAAAATTAACTTCAGTGAGTTAGTCAGACCACACTTACACATACACGCCTCCAATCTCATTGCGAGCTCACAGTAATGAAATCCCCTAAATAGGAAATAGGAAGAGGGCCCTTAGGAGAGAGATGGAAGATCTTAAGAAATGGATCCCCAATTAAGAAGAATCGAACCTGACAAACACATCTTTTTCCTTTTGGGAGGGTACTCCGAGTAGTGGGTAGATTTTCGTCAACATACACCTCAACTTCCAGAGACTCCCTAGCCTGCTTTGCAGTCCCACAAGTACCAATTTTTGCAAAATAAAATGATCTTAAGACTCCTATTTGAATTTTTTTCAAGGCTTTTGCATCTTGACGATGCTTAGCCTCAAGATTTTTCATCTCTGCTACTGAAAGTCCACCATCGTCTTCTGGTTCTTCATAGCCATTTGCAACAATAGTCCACAAACCTTCAACTTTCAGATACGTTCTCATTCTTATCTTCCAGTAATCAAAGTCATTTCCATCAAAAAATGGAGTAAGAACAATTGAAGAATCAACACCTTCATTTGTTTTAGATGATATTTTTTTTCTTCACCTAACCCCAGATTAAGAATGAAAAACTGCTCAAATACATATTTGAAGGATAAATAGAAAGAGAATATATTTCTTAGAGAATGCTCAAGTTGTATTAGGCTACTTAAGGTGACTTGAGATGATTACAATCATCATTACATCTCTATTTATACTACTTGAAATATCAATCCAAGAGTGTTGCACAAATAACTAGATACATGTATCACAAATCACTAGATACATGTACCACTAACTCCTAAAAGACTTCTTAAAAAACTAAGAGATAATATTGAAAGACTAAAAGTCAAGGATAGTAGCCTTGTGAATGCATTAATTCCAACACTTTCAGCTATATTTTTCAGACTTTTTAAAAATATTGTTACACTCGTGTCCGATCCTCTAAAAATGCAGTACTTTTGGAGGATCCAACACATACCCATAGCCGTCAGCATTTTTGAAGAGTTGGAGCAACATAATCCTTCATTATCTGTTGCAAAAGTACAAGATCATTAAGCAGAAGATAAGAAAATTCATGAAAATCAATAATAACTATTGACACGATATTATCCAATATTTTATCAATCATTTCACCATTAATAGTACATGCATTCCTAGACATTTAAATGAACTATATATATATTGAGAAAAGTGTTTTTCTTTTTGAAGATTTTCAAAAGTGGCTAATCTCTGGGGTTCTCACTGACTTTATATACATGGCAAGATTTCATGTCAAATGTTGTCAAAGCCAACAACATACACCGTATATCTGGTGTACAAGTTAGCTCCAAGTTAATATTTTGGTCTTGTAATTGGTAATACAGTTGTTAGATTTGTCAATCGTGAGACTGAGGAACCACAAAGAGTCAGGAGAATCAGGTTGCATAATACTCAAACAAGAGTTGATAAATGGATGGAAATAGAAATGGGGAAGTTTTTCAATGATGTAGGGGAGGTCAGAGATGTTGAAGCGCAATAAATGGAGATTGGGCGTCGCTTTGGGATAGACAAGTTTTTGTTGATGGAATAGAGTTTCGAGCAAAATGAAGAAGACAAAATTCTTTTTGCTACACCGAGACATGAATATCTCTCTCTCTCTCTCTTGGACTGTGTTGCAGGACCCGTGTCATATCCTCCAAAAATATACTATTTTAAAGGATTTGTCACACACCAAGCAATATTTTTGTTTGTTCAGCATTAATAAGAAACAGGGGAGATCAAATTCCATGTATTATATTAAAATTGTTGGTAAAATTTGGACAAGTACCTTAAGTTTGGTCTCAAATTTCAGAAATAGCTCTTTTGTATACATTGGTGCAATAAATTCTCTTAAGTATGTAAAACTAGTGCACTTTTAGTTCAACCAAACTATTTCCGTCTGTTTTGATGTAGGCTGAGCTTAGTTAGTATGTACTTTGGTTGTGTTACAAAACGTACATAGTCGTATCTACTAATAACATTCATAGCATAATCATAGAGATATTTAGGGATCTTTTCTAATTTTGTTTCCTTAGATATATTTACTTGTACACCTATAAATAGCTCTTATTTTTGGAATAATACTACAGGGAAATTGATACATTCAATCTGTATTTTCACATGGTATCAGAGCGGGTTATCCTGCTTTGTTTGAGTTAGATCAGGAAAAAATATTGGCTTGATTTCTGGATGATTTGTGGTGGTCCTATATCATTGGACCATATTTTGGAGAAGAGAACCCTAGAAATAGAATTTGTGCACTCTCTTTGGTCAGGTTTGACACTTCTCTGTTTATTGCTAATTACTGTTTCATTCTGGTATATGATTGGAGGCTGTTGTGAAGCGCAACAGTGAGTTGAATGATTGCTCAATAAATTGTGAACTTTGTATTATTTTGGAAGCTATCTGCTGCCTACTTATTTGGGATATTATTTCAGATATAGCCTACTTGGGATGTTCTATTGGTTTCAACTTCAACATCAATTTGTTGTGATACAGTGAGCATTTTAGTTGAAAAAAAATGACTGATCAGGGTGAGGTTGTTGCTGCTTCTAGTCCATTTTCTGACAAAATGGTTTGATTTCGGTTGAGGAGTTTGCCAAATTCTCTCAATATAAGAAATTGTTGAAGGAATCCCTTTAGTCAATGCTTTTGCCAAGTCAGATAAAGCATGTCTTATCACCTCTTCAAATAAATGGGTGATTGATTCAGGTGTCACTAATCATATGACAGGTAATCCTAATATTTTTTCTAGTTTTCAACCACACAAAGCACCCTCTCGAGTTACAGTAGCTGATGGATCAACTTGCAACAGCATTGGATTTGGAATTGTTAAACCTACCTCATGTATTACGCTGTCATCTATATTAAGTCTACCAAAATTGGCCTTTAATCTGACTTCCATTAGTAAAGTTACTAGAGAACTTCATTGTTATGTCTCTTTCTTTCCCGATCATTGTTTATTTCGTGATCTTTGGCCAAATCAGGTTATTGGTAAAGGACATGTATATGATGATCTCTATATTCTTGATGAATGAGAATCTCAATTTGTTGCCTGCTCAAGTATCGTGTCTCCATTTGAAGCACATTGTCAATTAGGGCATCCTTCTCTACCTCTGTTGAAAAGTATTTGTCCCAGTTTCAGAATATTTCCTCATTGGAATGAGAGTCATGTAAATTTGCAAAACACCATCGTATCTTAGTAGGTCCAAGGGTTAATAAGCGAGTTGAGTCTGCATTTGAGTTAGTACATTCAGGTGTTTGGGGACCATGTCCTGCTGTTTCTAAAACTGGGCATAAATATTTTGTCAATTTTGTGGATGATTTTTTCTCGAATGACTTGGATTTATTTTGTGATGAATCGTTTTGAAGTGTTTACTCACTTTACTGCCTTCTGTGTTGAAGTCAAAATCTAATTTAATGCCTGAGTACGAATTCTAAGGAGTGATAATCCTAAAGAATATATGTCAGAATTATTTTGGTCTTACATGAGAAACCACGATATTCTTTATCAGTCTTCATATGTTGATACACCTTCTCAAAATGAAGTTGTTGAGAGGAAGAATAGACATCTACTTGAGACAGCTCGGACACTTTAGTTCCAATTGAAAGTCCCTAAACAATTTTGGGTTGATGCAGCCTCTATAGCTTGTTTTCTGATAAATCGCATGCCGTCAACTGTGTTGGCAGGTAATATGCCTTATATTGTTCTTTTTCCAAACAAATAACTATTCCCGGTGGAACCTAAGTTGTTTGGTAGCACATGTTATGTTCGAGGTAATATGCCTTATATTGTTCTTGGGATATTTTCGACTTCAAAAAGGTTATCAGTGCTACTCTGTTGAACTTGGAAAATACCTAGTATCGACGGATGTGGTATTTTCAGAAGCTACACCATTCTTCTATGCACCTCCCATTTCTACAAGTCAGGTGGAAGAAGATGAGTGGTTAGTCTATTAGGATACTCGTGCTGTCATAGAACAATTAGATAATATTGTACTTCCATCTTCTAGTTTGTTTATTGATAATCAGTCAACTACTATGCCTCTGGAACCTACTTCATCTGTTCTAGCAAGACCGCCAATTGTTCAAGTTTACTCGAGGAGGCAAGGTAATGATGATACTTGTCCTACATCAACTCCTTCATCATTAGTTTCTTTTCCATTTGTTTCTTTAGGAAATCTTGACCTTCCTATTGCTCTTCGAAAAGGTACACATTAGTGTAAATGCACATATTTCATTGCTAACTTTGTTTCTTATGACCACTTATCTTCTGCACCTAGTTATTTGATTGGCTCTTGACTCTATCTCTATTCCCAAAATAGTGAAAGAAGCCTTGACTAATCATGGATGGCATGATGCGATTCTTGAAGAGATAAATGCTCTAGATGAAAATGACACTTGGGATTTGGTGGATTTACCCAAAGGAAAGAAAGCAGTTGGATGCAAATGGGTCTTCACAGTCAAAGTCAATCATGATGGTTCTGTCACAAGACCTAAGCCTAGACTTGTAGCTAAAGGATATGCTCAGACTTATGGGGTAGCTTATGTCGACACTTTGTCCCCCGTAGCGAAGCTCACCTCTTTTTATTTCTTTATTTTCTTAGCTGCTTCTTAACATTGGCCTTTATATCAGTTGGATATCAAGAATTCTTTCCTTCATAGGGATCTCCATGAAGAGGTGTATATGGAGCAATCGCCTGGGTTTGTTGCTAAGGGGGAGTATGGAAAAGTTTTTCATCTGAAAAAATCTCTATATGGTCTAAAGCAGAGTCCTCGTGCCTGGTTAGGAAAATTTAGAGATGTAGTTCAAGAATTTGGGTTGAAGAAAAGCAAGTGTGATCACTAAGTCTTTTACAGACAGTCAGTGATTGGTATTATTCTTCTAGTTCTCTATGTTGACGATATTGTTATTACATGAGATGATTGTACTGGTATTATATGGTCTAAAGCAGAGTCCTCGTGCCTAGTTAGGAAAATTTAGAGATATAGTTCAAGAATTTGGGTTGAAGAAAAGCAAGTGTGATCACTAAGTCTTTTACAGACAGTCAGTGATTGGTATTATTCTTCTAGTTCTCTATGTTGACGATATTGTTATTACATGAGATGATTGTACTGGAATTTCTTCTCTCAAGCATTTTTTACATGCCAAGTTTTATACCAAAGACTTGGGACAGCTAAAATATATTTTGGGTGTAGAAGTATCTAGAAGCAAGAACGGGATTTTCTTAGTATGCACTTGACCTACTTGAAGAAATTGGAAAGTTGGGAGCGAAACCGTATGGCACACCAATGGTTCCTAATATACATTTTACTAAGGATGATGCTGACCCTTTTGATGATTCGGAAAAATACAAAAGGTTAGTTGAGAAATTGAACTACCTTACTGTGACTCGTCTAGATATTGCCTATGCAGTCAGTATTGTCAGTCAATTCATGTGTGTACCAATAGTCAAACATGTTAGATTTTTAAACAGATAAGAAAAAATAAGGTTTAGCAACAGATTTTACATTCATATGACATCTTACATAAGGCTTGAATACATATAGCTATATAAGCTTTTTCAAAAAGTAAGTAGAGTCTATACCTATCCAACCACTTACAAAACAAATTCCATAAAACAAGGATTACCCTTCCTTTACAAACCAAACATAATATTTAAAAGAGAACACTATTAGACTAAAAAACTATCCAGAAAATCTCATTTTCTAACACTCCTCCTTGAGATTTTTCTTGGGTACTCCCAGCTTAGCCCTTAGAACTTCAAATTTCCCCTTAGGAAGAGCCTTGGTCATGATGTCTACAATCTGTTGATCTGAGCTGCAATGAACAAGTTTAACTTCGCCATCCTTCTCTGCTTGTCTGATAGCGTGAAACTTCACATTTATATGCTTGCTACGACCATGTTGCACTGGATTTTTGGCCATAGATATTGCTGACTTGTTTTCAACCTTAATGACAGTAGCTTCAATGTCATTTTGCTCCAGATCACATAGAATCTTTCTTAACCATAGAGCTTGATTAGTTGCACCAGCAGCGGCGATGTATTCAGCTTCTGCAAAAGATTGAGCTACCACATCTTGCTTCTTTGAATTCCATGAGAACATGCCTGAACCAAGTGTAAAAGCATATCCAAAAGTACTTTTCATATCATCAATGCTTCCTGCCCAATCACTATCTGAATAACCCATCAATTTCCCTTGCTCTTCCTTTTTAAACCAAATACCAAAATCAGCAGTTCCCTTGATATACCTCAACGTTCGCTTAGCGACGCCAAGATGAACTTGACTCGGAGCATGCATAAATCTCGACAGAAGACTTGCTGCGAACATGAGATCAGGTCTTGTTGCTGTCAAATACAGCAAACTACCTATTAAACTTCTATAAACTGCAGGATCAGCCCTATCACCTCCTTCAAACTTCGAAATCTTTTCATTGTGAACTAGTGGGGTCGATACAGGCTTGCATCTCTCCATCTTGAATCTTTTAAGAATATCCCATGCATATTTTCTCTGTGAAATGAAGATTCCATTTGTAGCTTGACGAATCTCCATTCCCAGAAAGTAATTCATTTCACCCAAATCAGACATTTCAAACTTGGTCTCCATTTCTTGCTTGAATTGATTTATCATAGCTTCATTGCTTCCTGTTAACAGAAGATCATCAACATAGAGTGACACCAAAAGCACATCTCCTCTTTTAGCCTTCTTCACATATAAAGTGGCTTCATTTTCACTTCTCTTGAAGCCACAATAAATAAGATGAGAATCAATCTTACTGTACTAGGCTCGAGGAGCCTGCTTTAATCCATACAATGCCTTATGTAGCTTGTAGATTATATCCTCCATTCCTGCACTTGAAATCCTTCTGGTTGGTCGATATAAATCTCCTCCTGCAGCTGTCCATTTAAGAATGCTGATTTCACATCCAAATGATACAATTTCCAATTTGATTGAGCTGCCAAAGCAAATAGAAGCCTTATTGTATCATGTCGTGCAACTGGTGCAAATGTGTCTCCATAATCCAGACCTGCAACTTGCGCATAACCTTTCACAACAAGCCTTGTCTTGTATTTATAAACTGAACCATCTGGATTAAGTTTGGTTCGATAAACCCATTTCACCCCTATTACATTTCTGTCTTTTGGTTTATCAACCAGCTTCCAAGTATCATTCTTCTGTATCATACCAATCTCCTCCTTCATAGCTTCAATCCAAACTTCATGTCTTGATGCTTCTTGATAGCTATTTGGCTCTGAGATTGCAACATTACATCTTTCATATATCTCAGAAAGGGACTTTGTTTTCAAAATGGGCGAATCAAGTGAGGATTCCCCATCTGATTCTTCATCTTTTTCCAAATTTTTAGAGCCAAATGATTGGATTTCAGGCAGCGGACGCAAGTTCTGAAAATCTGCATTATCTTTCTCAATTTGCTCCTTATCCCAGTTCCAAAACGCATGCTCATCTACTACAACATCTCTTCTGATGGAAATACTTTTTGTTTGCAAGCTGAAAACTCTATAACCTTTGGCTTGCGATGAATAACCAATAAAGATCCCCAATTCACCTTTCGGTTCAAGTTTGCTTCTTTTGACTGAAGGAACATGAGAATAGCAAATCGAACCAAAGATTTTTAAGTGCTTGGCAGATGGTTTTATTCCACTCCAAGCCTCAATAGGAGTTTTCTTATCCACAGCTTTAGTTGCCAACCTATTTAAAAGATATACTGAAGTATAAACAGCTTCTGCCCAAAAGCTTTGCGGTAGTTTCTTTTCAAGCAACAAACATCTAGCCATTTCAACAACAGTCCTGTTTTTCCTCTCTGAGACTCCATTTTGTTCGGGTGAATAACTTACTGTCAACTTGTGATCAATCCCCATATCTTCACAATACTTATTGAACTCATTTGAAGTGTATTCACCACCATTGTACGATCTCAAAGACTTCAGCTTACAACCACTTTGTCTTTCAACAAAAGCTTTAAATTTCTTAAAAACTGAAAATACTTGGCACTTGTTACTCAAAAAATACACCCAAGTCATCCTTGTTAAGTCATCAATAAAGAGAACAAAATATTTATTTTGTCCTAAAGATGATGTCTGCATAGGTCCACACACATCAGTATGAACTAATTCAAGTTTTTCAGTTGCCCTCCAGGTAGCACTTTTAGGAAATGATTTTCTGTGTACCTTACCCATCTGACATGCCTCACAAACTTCTTTAGACAGTGAGATCTCAGGTAACTCTTTAGTCAAGTCTTTCTCATACATAGACTTTAAAGTAGCATAGTTAAAATGCCCATATCTTTTGTGCCACAACCATGACTCATCCATACTTGCAAAATTTGCATTATCAAACTTCCCATCTAAAGGAAAAGATTTATCCACCATTTCTACTTTAACAATCAAACTATCTTTTGAGTCAAAAACCAAACAATGTTTGCCCTTAAAAATTAAGGAACAACCTTTCGACATCATTTGAGCCACACTTAACAAGTTACATGCTAAACAAGAAACATACAACACATCATGTATAAACTTTGTACCTTGTGTAGTTTGAAAGGCAACTGAACCCTTTCCATGTGCATCGACTGTTTCACCATTTCCCATCCTAACTTTAGCTTTGAACGACTTGTCAAGTGTGTGAAACAAGAGCTCATTGTGTGACATATGACTCGTACATCCACTGTCTATGAACCATGAGGATTTGTTGCTTGTGTTTTCTTCGTGAGAAGCCATAAACAAGCTTTGTTCTTCCTTTTCCGACTCTTCAACAAAATTTTCCTGCTGCGCATGATGTTGTTGTGGCTGATTCTGCTTGACCCTGCAATTTTTCTCAATATGACCCATCTTTTTACAGAATCTACATGGATGGCTTTCCTTTGAACCAACAGTCTTTTTCTTGATGATTGGTTCTTTTACAGTGGCTGCAAGGTGGAAACTTCCCTTTCTTTGAAGATTCCTTCCATGGTTTTCCCTTTGCTACTTTATCTCCTTCCATCCTTCTATTGTCCTTCACAAGCTGCTTGCCTTTATGTTGTGCCTGGAATGTCATTTCTGCTACTTCTCCATCTCTTATGCTTGATCTTTGTTCTTGGGCTTGCAATTTGCTGATCAGTTCTGCAACTGATAAAGTCTTTAAATCACAAGATTCCTCTATTGCTGAAATCTTGGACTCGAACTTTGCTGGTAAGCTTATCATCATCTTCTCCACCACCTTTGAATCTGGAAATATTTCACCAAACAACCTTATTTTGTTTACAACTTCCACAAGTTTGGCAGAATACTCTTTCATAGTATCTCCTTCTTTCATCCTTAACATCTCAAATTCTCTTTTGAGAGTTAAGAGTTTGACAGCCTTCACTCTATCACTTCCATCGAACTCCTCTTTTAGCTTATCCCATGCTTCTTTAGGTGTTTCACAAGTCATTATTCTTGTGAAAATCACATCTGAAAGTGCTGAATGAAGACATGTGAGAGCCTTTGGTTTCCTTGACTTCGCATCTTCATAAATCTTCATTTGTGCAACTGTTGGATTTGGTCCAAGTGGAGGAGGATCATCTTCTCTTTCAATTGTTTCCCATAGACTAAGAGCTTTGAAATAAGCCTTCATCTTTATCACCCATATGTGATAATTTTCTCCTGTAAACATAGGAGGGCCTGCACCCAAGAAGCTGTTGGATGTCATGTTACTGCTGCTCACTGCTCAGCTCACCTTAGAAGAATTGGAGAAAATCTTGGCTTTCTTGCCTTCACAGATCCCTCAAGAAGAAGGGCTCTTGATACCACTGTTAGATTTTTAAACAGATAAGAAAAAATAAGGTTTAGCAACAAATTTTACATTCATATGACATCTTACATAAGGCTTGAATACATATAGCTATATAAGCTTTTTCAAAAAGTAAGTAGAGTCTATACCTATCCAACCACTTACAAAACAAATTCCATAAAACAAGGATTACCCTTCCTTTACAAACCAAACATAATATTTAAAAGAGAACACTATTAGACTAAAAAACTATCTAGAAAATCTCATTTTCTAACAAAACATTGGGCTTCCTTGGAACAAATTTTACATTATTTGAAAGAAGCTCCTGGCCTTGGCATATTCTATAGCGACCACATACATACTCGTGTTGAATGTTTTGTAGATGCAGATTGGGTTGGATCAAGAATCAATAGAAGATCGACTACTGGCTATTGCGTCTTTGTTGGTGGAAATCTAGTAGCTTGGAGGAGCAAGAAATAAAATGTTGTATCTCGATCTAGTGCAGATTCCGAGTATAGATCTATGGCTCAGTCCACATGTTAAATACTATGGATACAACACCTTTTAGCTGAGGTTGGTTTGAATCCTTCTTTCCAGCAAAACTTTGGTGTGATAATCAGGTTGCTCTACACATTGCCTCAAATCCATTGTATCATGAACGGACAAAACATATTGAGGTTGATTGTCACTTTATCCATAAGAAGATTGAAGAGAACGCCATGTCTACTGGCTATGTGAAGACAGGAGAGGAATTGGGTGATATATTCACAAAGCCTTTGAATGGAACTCGAGTGGAATATCTTTGTAACAAGTTGGGCATGATTAATATCTATGCTCCAACTTGAGGGGGAGTGTCACAAAATGTACATAGTCATATCTACTCATAATATTCATAGCATAACCATAGAGATATTTAGGGATCTTAGAGATATATCGGGATCTTTTCTGATTTTGTTTCCTTAGATAGATTTACTTGTACACCTATAAATAGCTCTTATTCTTGGAATAATACTACAAGAAAATTGATCCGTTGGCTCTGTGTTTTCATAGGTTGCTTTGTGGGAAAATCCTGGGCAGATCCTACAATGATCTCAAGTTAATATACAGTCATGACTGGGGTTTCAGTTTCTTATATAGTTTCCATTTTTATTTCATTAATTTGATTTAAATGTGTTGTCGATTTCTTAGTTGTTAAGAAAAGGTTTGGATTTTTGGTAACTGGAAACTTATCTGAAGTTTGATTGACTACTTGATTTTGGTTGTCCATCAAAGAAGTTCCAAAATATTGTAGTCTTTATTCTATTTCTATATAAACAGTACATAAATTTAGCAACTTTAATCTATTGATTTTTCAGATGGATTATTTCTGATTTCTGCCTGAAGGTTGCATCTCAGAAATTCTTTCCTTAACATCGCCGAAAGATGCAACTATGTCTTCAGCTGTCTCGCAAACATTTATGTCTGCAGCAGAATCCAAGGTTGTTTGGAAGACATTTTTGCCATAAGATTATCAACAAATTATTGCTAGATCAGGCTCTCTAATGGTTTTTTTGTTGAAGAATGACAAAAGTCTCAAATTGGTGGTTAATGAAATGGGTGGACTCTTTATAAGGCTTGGGCAATCCTTCTCCCTTTGAGCTAACTTTTGGGGTGTGAGTTAGGCCTAAGACCTAATTTAACAGCGTATCAGAGCAGGACCTGTCTCACCAAATGTTGGGCCCCCAAAATTAAAATTTCCCATGCACCAGATGCTAAGCACTGGGCATGAGGTGGGGTGTTGAAGAATGACAAAAGTCTCACATTAGTGGTTAGTGAAATGGGTGGACTCCTTACAAGGCTTGGGCAATCCTTTTCCCTTTGAGATAACTTTTGGGGTGTGAGTTAGGCCTAAGACCTTATTTAACATTTTCCCTCCAAGAAACAACTTTACTTCAGCCTTTGTAACTCTCTGGTTATCAAGGCGGATTGGTATGACTTCTTCATTTCCCCCCATCCTTTCTGTGTCAATTGATACCCAGTTGATGGAAAATTATAATGTGTATATAGGTAAGAAAAAATTATGTATATATTCTACAGAAAAGGCTCATTTATGCCATTGAACTTTGAAAAAAGGCTTATTTATGTCATCCGTTAATAGTGATAAAGGGATGTACTTCTATGAAAAATGGGACGAATGTCGATGATTCTGTAGTATGTATGGGTGAAACGGTGGAAATCATGATGTCAAGTGGCTAGGGTCTGCCCGTGACCGGTCCAACTGACCTGATAAGAACAGGCCAATGAATGGTCTATCTCATTCACAAGGGCAGGGCCGTTGGGTAGTCTGTCTGTCAAGTTCGAAGTCTCTATTTAGAGATCTTGATGTGTCCCAGAAAATCGAGGTGCGACTAGGAGATGAAAAACAAGTGCACATTGAAGGGAAAGGTACAGTTGAGATAAAAATTGTCCAAGGTAATATGAAGCTTTTATATGATGTGCAATATGTCCCTACTTTGGCTCATAACTTGTAAAGTGTCGGCCAATTGATGACCAATGGCTACTCAGTTGTTTTTGATGATAATGCGTGTGACATTAAGGACAAAAAATTTGGACGCACGATAGCTCGTGTGCCTATGACTCAAAACAAAATATTTCCCCTTGATATTTCAAAGGTTGGTAATACTGCCTTAGTTGTTAAAGGAAAGAATAAGACTGATTTGTGGCACTCACATTATGGACATTTGAATGTTAATGGGCTGAAATTTTTGGTTCAAAAAAATATGGTTATTGGCTTGCCAAAAATCTATGAACTTGACTTGTGTGAAGGATGTATCTATGGGAAGAAAACTAGGAAATCATTTCCAGTGGGAAAATCATGGAAGGCTACAGCTTGTCTTGAACTTGTACATGCTGCTTTGTGCGGGCCAATGAAAACGGAAACCCTTGGTGGAAGTTGGTACTTTTTTATGGTTACTAATGATTACAGCTGCTTTAGTTGGGTTCATTTCTTGAAATTAAAATCAGAAACCTTTGAGAATTTCAAGAAATTTATGGCATTTGTAGAGAATCAAAGTGGCAACAAGATAAAATCACTCTGTACCGATAGAGGCGGTGAATTCTTGTCTAATGATTTTATTGTGTTCTGTGATGAGAATGGAATTCACAGGAAACTTACAGCACCATATACACTGGAGCAGAATGGTGTGGCCGAGCGGAAGAATAGGATGGTGGTGGAAATGGCTCGAAGTTCACTGAAAGGGAAGGGTCTGCCAGATTATTTTTGGGGACAAGCTGTTGCAACCCCTGTTTATCTTTTGAATATCTCACCAACAAAGGTTGTTTGGAACACAACACCTCTTGAAGCTTGGAATGGTAAGAAGCCTCGGGTAAGCCACTTAAGAATCTTTGGCTGTATAGCATATGCTTTGGTTATTTTTCACTCTAAGCTTGATGAAAATCTGTAAAATGCATTTTCGTTGGCTATAGTCTTCAATCCAAAGTATACCGTCTATATAATCCCATAAGTGGCAAAGTGATTATAAGTAGAAATGTTGTGTTTTATGAGGATGCAAGTTGGAACTTTAGTTCAGGGATTGTGAGATCAAATATCCAATTGCTATCAACTGATGAAGAACCTGCAGCAGATCTTGGAAATTCACCCAAGCCTCCTCCTGTAAGTTCATCAGTAACTCATCAATTGTACCACCAGTAGCTGGAGCACCTGACTAGTCTTCCGTTGAGCCGATTCCACTAAGAATATCAACAAGGGAAAAGAAATCGAATCCCAAATACACTAACACTGTAAATACTTCTTGTCAATTTGCTTTGCTTGTCTCAGATTCTGTTTGTTATGAAGAAGCAGTAGAAGAAGCTGAATGGCAGAGTGCTATGATTGAAGAGATGCACGCAATTGAAAGAAATTCTACATGGGAGTTAGTTGATGCACCTGAAGGAAAGAATGTAATAGGTCTCAAATGGGTGTTTCGAACAAAGTTCAATGCTGATAGGAGCATTGAAAAGCACAAAGCTCGACTCGTGGAGAAAGGATATTCACAACAGCAAGGTATAGATTTTGATGAAATATTTTCTCCTGTTGCTTGATTTAAAACAGTGAGAGTTGTTTTGGCTTTGGCTGCGCAATTACACTTGCCAGTGTATCAATTTGATGTGAAGTCTGCATTCTTGAATGGCGATCCGGAAGAGGACATTTATGTTTCACAACCTCAAGGCTTTATAATTAATGGCAACGAGAACAGAGTCTACAAGTTAAGAAAAGCTCTTTACGAGCAAAAGCAAGCTCCATGTGCATGGTTAGCAAAATTGGCTCATTCTTTCAAGGTAGCGGATTCACAAGAAGTGACAACGAGCCTACTTTATACTTGAAGAAACAACGTACTGGTGAACTTTTGGTGGTCTGTCTTTCCGTTGATGATATGATTTATATTGGTTCCTCAAAGTCTTTAGTTAATGATTTCAAGTCTGGTATGATGAGAAACTTTGAAATGTCTGACTTGGGCCTATTGAAATACGTTTTGGGGCTTGAGTTGAACCAAGATAAAGATGGAATTTTTATTTCTCAAAAAAAATATGCAGATGATCTTTTGAAAAAATTCCATATGATGAACTGTGAAACAGCAGCTACACCGATGAATATCAATGAGAAGTTGCAGCGTGCAGATAGAACTGAGAAAGCAAGTCCGAAATAGTTTAGAAGTTTAGTTGGTGACTTGAATTATCTAACGCACACTAGACCTAACATTGCTTTTTCTGTTAGTGTTGTATCCAGATTTTTGCAAAGTCCCACAAAGATACATTTTGGTGCTGCGAAAAGAATTCTTCGTTATGTGGCTGGAACAGCAGACTTTGGCATCTGGTATTCTAAAGCACCAAATTTCAGATTGGTTGGCTTTACTGACATGATTTTGCAGGATGCTTGGATGACCGGAAAAGCACTTCCAGAAGTTGTTTCAGCCTTGGTTCAGGAGCTGTGACATGGAGCTCAAAGAAGCAGGAGACAGTAGCTTTGTCGACATCTGAGGCAGAGTATACAGCACAACTTTAGCAGCACGACAAGCTTTATGGCTCCGGAAACTACTTGCAGATTTTAGTTACGAGCAAAAGGAAGATACTGAGATTTTTTGTGATAACAAATCAGCAATTGATGTGGCTAAGAATCCCTCTTTCCATTGGAGAACTAAGCATATTGATGTGCAATATCACTTCATTCGGACAACTTTAGCTTCAACCGCCTTTCCAACCGAGATGCCTGATCTCCATCAATCGCGCTTCAACATATTTGTCTTCTCCTGTATCATTGAAAAAGTTTTCCATTTTTAATTCCTAACACCTCTTTTCAAGGTTACGTGGATCTAGGTCCTCGTCCTGAAAAACGGACCACTCTATCTCGTTCTGCTTCATGGTCACTCTCAGAATCAACAAATATAACAACTGCCTTAGCATTTCTAAGGCCATAAAATCCATCTTCCAATTTGAACACTAGATAAGCAAAATAACTGATTCTTTTCACATGTTTATGTTTTGGAACATCATATGTAGAGGTTTTTTGTTGGGGGAGAATCACTCGGCACGCAGTGTTGCACTTGCTTACCTAAAAAGTGAATATGTTGCACTCGCTTACCTAAAAAATGAATATTTCTCAAATTTCTCAATTTATATTTCCCTAAGGCGAAAAAAGTTAAATGCTTATTATGAATATCTACAGCATTTGGTATGCCGCAAGTTAGGATGTCAGAAGACACTGAAGATACCCAAACGACTAGCACTGAGAAGGAAGACTCCAATAGCGAAACGCATTCCATAACCTCAGGTAACTAACTAGCCAGGAAATGTTATTGATCAATTAGAAATGCTAATCCTTCATTTCCAACAAATATATTACTAATATTCTCCCGATACTTGCAGGAATTGAAAGATCAGGGTGGTACTTCTTAAGGGCGTAAGTAAAGCTTTCAAGCCCGGTGTTTTGACAGCTTTGATGGGAGTAAGTGGAGCAGGAAAAACAGCACTGATGGATGTATTGGCTGGAAGAAAGACAGAAGGATATATTGATGGTGACATCAATACTTTGAGCTATATTAAGAAGCAAGACAAATTTGCACGTATATCTGGATACCGTGAGCAGAATGACATCCATTCATCTTATGTTACATTTTAATGTTTATGAGTCATTAGTATACTCAGCTTGGCTGCGTTTACCAGAAAGGTTGGTTCTTATGAAAAAATTTCTTCCTTAACATAAATCTCACCCGAAGATCAATTAAACACAATAAAGAAGGTTGAATTCATGTAAATATTCCTATTTATTTATCCTCGTGCGGATGTTTGTTGAGGAAGTCATGCATCTTGTGGAGCTTGGACCGTTAAGATCAGCCATAGTTGGTGGGGTCAAGGTTCTCTCAACTGAACAACGCAAAAGGTTGACCATTGCAGTGGAGCTAGTGGCTAGCCCCTCTATCATTTTCATGGATGAACCAACCTGGGGGATGGATGCAAGGGCTGCTGCATTTGTTATGAGAACTATTAGGAACACTGTTGACACAGGAAGAACCATTATTTGTACCATCCATCAGCCTAGTATCGACATTTTTGAAGCCTTTGATGAGGTGAATTTGATATTTTTGAACTCAATCAAGCTATTCATTGTCTTTCCTAGACTTTTGTCATCGAATACTATTATAAACACCACTTTGCAGCTCTTTCTAATGAAACGAGGAGGACAAGAGATATATGTTGGTCCATTGGGTAGCCATTCTTGCCATTTGATCAAATACTTTGAGGTAAGTTATCCAAGTGAAAGAGAGCTTTCCTTTTTTGAGTCAATGCTTGGAGTAAGTAAAATAAAAGATGGCTACAATCCGGCAACTTGGAATGTATTTTGTTACATCAAAACTGATTTAGAGCTTGGAAATGACACATTCTCTGCATTTTTTTCGTTTTCATTTTTAAAAAAAACAGTGTATTTCCATATGGTGGAGATGGTACTACTGGTGTTGTCCTGTTGCTTGGACCTTGCATGGTTTGGTTGGATCACAATTTGGAGATCTCCAGAATAAATTTACTGATGAAGAAACAGTGGAACAATTCTTGAGACGTTACTTCGTTTCAAGCAGGATTTTCTTCCAATAATTATAGTCGTGATTGTCGGGTACACTATTATTTTTGTCTTCACATTTTCTTTCTCTATGAACGAATTCAACTTCCAAACGAGATAAAAAAACGTTACCTGCTGAAGATGTATGAGGAAAGTTGAACAAGAAAGTGATTAGTAGTAAAGGCAACACGTGAAGCATTGTCTCCACTGCTCGTGAAATGGGGAAGACGCCGTCAGTATGAGGAATTCTTCTCGAGCTCAAGTATGGGCGAGAGATTGATTTTGAAACTACTGTATATAGATTTGTACTTGAACAAATGTATTTTCTGTTATTATTATTCTTTATGAATCCAAGTTTTTGGTGTAACATCTAGTAATTTGTTAAGGTTGAATTAAAATGCAAGTGGTAAGTTCATTACATGGTTGTTAGCCTTTTTTTTCCTATCTAAACACTTTGGAAACAATATAATTCAAATTAACACAAACTCACTGATTTTTGTATTGGAATCAATCAACATATGGTCTATGAGTGTGTCCTGTGTATGCAATGGCGAAGTCATTTTATGCTAAGGGGTGTTGATTGTGTTGAGGAGAGGAAGTACCACAACTAAAGTTTGATATGACAATTAATAAAAAAATAAATTGGACACGAGAATTTTACGTGGAAACCCTTCTAACTTATAGAGGGGAAAAACCACGGGGTAGAAGGATCTCACTATTAAAATATAGAGTACACTGCTCTCAAATAAAATGAGAAAACAACAATTAACACTTCTCTCTTGTAAAAGGAACAACTACTAAAGAGGACACTCAAGACTACAATATTTATCTTGGTGTATAACTCTCTTTGTATTCTTACTCTCTCTTTCTGGGATGATTTAAATGAGGGCATTAGGCCCTCTATTTATAAGAGGAACAAAACGCGTAAAAGAAATTTATGGGTTTTGTATTTCAACAAAGCGTGTAAATTCTTGTCAAAAAGTTGGCAGCCACTTTCGTTTTTGCCAACTTTTTCTTTCTGTCAAAAGTTGCCAACTTTTGGCCAACCCAACTTTTGACTTTTCTTGCAAATTGTACATACTATAGGTTGACTCCCCTAATTCTTTACCTGTGTATGCCATTTTATATTTTGACACTGATTAGTAAAATTTTTTACCCGCCACAATGTGTATGGTGGAACGCGCGGCCTATTGTAGCTAGTCATGTCAAGTGAGAGGAATTGGCCTGTTCTGAGTCCAATCATACATAGTAAGAATAGGCCAGCCTGACCCATTCATTCATAAGGGGTACTGTTGAGTGGTGCAGGGCCCTTTTTTCAGCCTTTTTGGCTGTTTTTAAATCCTAATGTTTGGTATCTGTGATTTGATCTGTCAAATAGAGTTTTTCACCGGATAAGAAGACGTGAAAAGAAATGTACGTTGTATGGTCACAGCACGATAACTTGGTCATACCCTCTTGTTTCAAATTCACAAAATCAACCCCCTCATCTCTAGAGCCTATCTGGACAGCTGGATGAACTTTAGACTGTATTCTTTAATGGTCATACCCTCTTGTTTCAAATTCACAAACTCTTTCACTTTCGCTTCCCTCAATTCTCTACGAAAGAAGTGATCAAGAAAGGCTCCCTCAAATTCATCCTAAATAGAAGGCTCAGCATCTTCACCTCTACTTTGTTCCCACTGGTTATACCAGATGTTTGCCACATCCTTGAGCTGATAAGACACCAACTCAACCCCCTCGATCTCCATAGCTGCATAGCTTTCAGGATCTTCCACATCTCATCAATGAAATTCTGGGGGTCTTCATCAACCTTGGAACCCGTGAATACCGGCGAAATCATTCTCAGAAAATCTCTAATCCTCGTGGCAGCATACGGATCTTAAGAACTAGAGCTAAGAGTTGGCGAACTCTGGTTGCCATTGCGGGCAACCACTAATTGAGTGAGCATAGCAATCGCTCCTCGAAAATCTGCCTCCGAAGTTGGTGCAGGCGGAGTAGTAGACACTTGAGGTGCCTCTGCATACCTTGCAGGTCGGCCCCTAGCCCTCGATGGGCGCACTTCTGACTGTGGCATCTTTGTGTTATCAGCATTTCTCTAGCTGGCAGTATGTTTAGGAGGCATTGTCTGCAACATATAAATGCACGAATTAGAAATGAAGTCTTATAGAGTTTAACTCTATCACACGAATTCATAATATGAAAGAAAGCAAGACTCTACTAGACACGGCTTCATAGACTCCCTCGGACTCTTGAACTCTGTGGTCTGAAACCATGTTTGTCACGCCCCGGGAGGGTACCCTAGACGTGGCCGACACTCAAAAGCCATTTTTGGCCTTCAAGCGAACCACCTAATCCAGTCACACTTCCATTCATTCATATTCTATCAGCCAAAGTCCAAACAAATACCCAATCAATAACTAGCTAGAGTAAAACTAGTCAAAACGAACAATTCAACATTTCCACACTCTAGTCTATGAAGCCTCTATCAATAATCTAGGAGGTGCCGATGACAAGTCCATGGCTACCAAAAATCAAAATAAAGGAAAACAAATCAAAGCTATAAAGATAATCTCGGTATCCTCTGGAAACTGGGAGGACTCACCAACTAGCTGGAAGTGAATAGATTTTCAACGGTGCATCGATTGATGATCTCTAGTACCTGTCTCTGCATCATGAAATAATGCAGGCCAAATGGTGTCAGTACATGGAATGTACGAGTATGTAAAATGGCCGAATGAAACAAACATCAAGGAAGAATCAAATCAACTCGAAATCTCAATTCAAGAGAAGGTGCTCGATACTCCTCCCAAGACTCAATGCTCATAAAACTCCATCCAATCAACTCAATCTAATCATATCGACAAGTCTTATTTAGAACCTTGTCAAATCATCAATTCTATCACAATCAAACCTCTTCCAATCATACTATCC
The DNA here is from genome assembly GCF_947179165.1 of Solanum dulcamara. Lineage (NCBI taxonomy): Eukaryota > Viridiplantae > Streptophyta > Magnoliopsida > Solanales > Solanaceae > Solanum > Solanum dulcamara. The sequence continues at coordinate 18,592,110 of NC_077245.1, read as the reverse complement.
AATCAATCCCAATCGTATCTTTCAAGTGTAGTTTTAAATATGCATTTATATCATCATACAATCCTATCTAATCATTCCTCTATTCATTTAGCAAATCTTTCCGGGACTCATCAAGACTCCAAGATTCTAAATCAACAATTTAAGGTAAACAACATATTTAAGAAAATTAACAAAACTTGTTTAACAACTCATATCAATCAACTCATACCAACATGTAGCACATCACTTTCTTAACTCAACAACATCAACATAATAAAAATTTAGTTAATAGTTGAAAGAAAGACCCATTTGGACATAAATCTATCAATAAATTCCATTCTTATGAACATTCAATCTCAAAGAAGATGTAGGGCAGATGGGTGGACTCAACCCATGCTTTGAGTAGCGTTACATACCTTGGTGAAGACTTTGAAGGAACCTTGATGTTAGGTCTTCAATGGGAGGCTTGAATCCTTGAAATATTTTGAAGGCAATTCTTGTTGGGGATGGATTGAGGAAGAGAAGATGAGGATTAGGGCTTTTTGAAGAGGCAGTGGACTGAAAGAAATGGTCTAAAACGTGACCAAGTCAGTGTATATATAATTAAGGAAAATGTCTGATTTGCCCTTCCTCAAAAATCTGGAAAAATGGGCTAAAACCCTCCTGGCACTATAGTGGCGCGCCGCGCCACTGCAGCGCCAAGTCAAATATAGGCTTAAAAACCCTGCAACCTAATAGTGGCGCGTCGTGTCAAGGACCAAACTACTGAGGCTTGTTTCTAGCGCTATAGTGGTGCGTCGCGCCGTTGCAGCGCCAAGCCTAAATTTTCTGGGTTCTGGAAAATGGGCTTAAAAACCTTGAACACCTAATAGTGGCGCATCGCACCAAGGATCAAACTACTGAGGCTTATTTCTGGCGCTATAGTGGCGCGTCACGCCACTGCGGTGCCAAGCCCAGGTTTTTCTCAGTTATAGTCCAGTCCTGAAATTCCTGCATCATTAGTCTGTCGTAAGATAGTCATAACTTTTGACTCCGAATTCCAAAAAATGCAATCTTAGTGGTGTTGGAAAGAAGACTCAAAGACCTTTAATTTAATAGGTCATGGGCCACCTAGCTTATTATATTCAAAAATATAAGGTCATTGGAATTTGACCCTTATACAAACTCATTCGGAAACTTAGCCAAGACGAGTTCTTTAGACTTGGCTTGGTTGTAGGGATCCCTTATGACCCTAAATCACATCCAACACTCTCTAATTTCTTAGGAATTGATCCTAACTCATGCAGGAACTTTACAATCATCTAGTACGATCCTATACGTACATGAAGAATGGTCCGAATCTTAGTAAAAAAATTTGGGGATGTTACACAAGGCCTATGATGAAGGAATCAAATCTCTTATACCAACACCTCAGCGACTGTTTGAGACCATATAGAGATTTGTTCAACCTGCAAACCAAGTTCTCTTTTCCCTGTTTTTCAAAACCTTCTGGTTGGAGCTTGTACATTTCTTCTTCAAGTTCTCCATGAAGAAATATAGTTTTGACATCTAACTGTTCTAAGTACAAGTCAAATGTAGCACACATCGCCAAGACCACTCGAATTGTTGTGAGTCGAACCACCGGAGAAAATATCTCATTGAAGTCTATACCTTCTTTCTGAGCGAATCCTTTCACCACCAATTTTGCACGATATTTCTCCACTTGATCATTACCATTGCGTTTGATCTTGTAGAACCATTTGTTTCCAATGGTCTTCCTTCCTTATGGTAATTGAACAAGATCCCATGTTTTATTTTTATGATGAGCTTCAATTTCTTCTTGCATTTCTGCCACCCATAGAGATGATTCTTATCCTTTCATAGCCTCATAAAAAGTTGAAGGCTCTCCATCTCCTGTTAGTAGAAAGTATGCAATATTACTCTCCATAGAATAATCTGAGTGCCAAGCTGGTTCTCTTCTCTCCCTAGTTGACCATCAAATTTGTGGAGTTTCGATCTCAGCTTGCTCTTGTTCTTTGTACTCTGGTGCTACTTCAGAAGAAACTGAAACTTCTTCTATTTCTTCAACTTCAACTGTAGTAGTCTTTGATTTTTCTTTTGAAGTGCTACCTTCTTTTGCTTGTATCTTATTTTCAACAAATACAATATCACTAATGATTACCACCTTGCGGGCAGTGCAATCCCACAAGCGATACCCTTTGACTCCATTAGCATACCCTAAGAAAATGCATTCCCTGGATTTTGGATCCAACTTCGATTTTTCTTGGGTGTTGTACATAACATAAGCAGGACTTCCGAATATATGTAAGCGAGAATAATCAGCTGGTTTTCCTGTCCACATCTCCATTGGCATTTTCAGATCAATTGCGGTTGATGGTGACCGATTGATCACATAACAGACGATTTTGACTGCTTCTGCCCAGAATTGTTTTTCCAACCCTGGAGTTGCCAACATAGCTCTTGTTCATTCCAACAAGGTTCTATTCATCCGCTCTGCTACTCCATTTTGTTGTGGAGTATATACCACCGTGAACTATCGTTTAATACCTTCTTGTTTACAGAAGTTATTAAATTCATCACCAGTGTATTCTCCTCCATTATCTGTCCTCAAACATTGATCTTTTTCTCAGATTCAAGTGTTTTGAACTGTTTGAAAACTGAGAAAATATCTGCCTTCCTCTTGATTGGATACACCCAACTTCTCCTAGAGTAATTGTTGATAAATGACACGAAATATTTCGCTCCTCCTAGGAACTTCATTGGTGCTTGCCAGACATCAAAGTGCATCAGATCTAGTATTTCCTTGCTTTTAGCAAAGAAAATGCTAAACTTCAGTCTATTTTGCTTACTGGTAACACAATGCTCACAAAAGGGTAGTGAAACCTTTTTGAGCCCTAGAAGAAGCTTTTGCTCAGTAAGAATCTTCAAACCTCATTCCGACATATGGCCAAGTTTACTATGCCATATCATCATTGATTCTTCAAATGAACTTGCTGATGTGGTTGATGCTTCTCCTTCTTGGTGTTTCACCTTTAAGCACATATAGATTTGCTGTAAGTTTTTCCGCTTTTATCACTACAAGCGCTCCTTTGGATATTTTCATGACTCCACAATGAGTCTTATATGAACATCCATTATTATCTAATTATCCCAAAGATAATAGATTCTTCCTCAAGTCTTTTACATATCGTACCTCCTGGATGGTGCATATCGTGCCATCATACATTTTTATTTTGATGGACCCAATACTAATAACATCCAAAGCATGATCATCTTCCATGAACACAGACCCTCTTGAGATAGGATTTATTGATGGAACCATTCTCTCCAGAAAGTCATGTGCCATATTGCTCCTGTGTCTATGATCCAGACATCAGAGAAACGTTTTTTGCCTTCATTATTTGATATTGCTTCACTACATAAAATATCGCCATTATCCGAGGTACATGCAATATTCCCTTGAGAATTTGATGGCTCAGGGTGTTCATTCTTCCTTTTGAACCGACAATCTTTCTTGAAGTGCCCTTTCTTGCCACAGCTGTAGCACTTGATATTCTTCTTACTTTTTGATTGAGATCTACCATAATTGTGACTCCCACTGGGGCCACGTTCCGTTGGTCTTCCTCTCACCATCATCAAGGCTTCAGCTTGCTACAAACTTGCTTGTCTGTCTTATTTATTTTTGCGACGATTTTCTTCTTCTAAGACAGTGGCGTCAATTTTATCAAAAACTAGACTATCTGTATTGTTCGTCAGGTTGATGATGAGTTGATCATACGAGTCAGGTAGACTTTGAAGTAGAAAATCCGCATGTTCAGTCCCCTTTATTTTGCAACCCATTATGCTAAGTTGCAAAAATAGAGTATTCAAAGTATTGATGTGTTCAGTAACCGACATGGATTCTGCCATTCGAAGAGTATACAATCTTCTTTTTAAGAAGATTTTATTATGCAAAGACTTGACCTCGTACAACCCTGTAAGAGTATCCCATATTTCCTTCGCCGTCCGCTTTTAAGCCACACTAGACAATACTTGATCAGCTAGTGCCAAGTGTAGATCAGCAACTGCATTTCTATCTATGTCATTCCACTTGCTGTCATTAGTAAAATCTGTGGGCCTGCCTTCAATTGAAGCTAAGCAATTGTCCTTTCTCAATATCGCTTTTATTTTCATTTTTCACAATAAAAAATTGGTCCCATTGAATTTCTCAACGTCAAACTTTGTTGTACTCGACATTGTTATTTGCTTCACACACTTCTAGATCGTTTCTAAATATTTTTGCGAACAATCGTGATAAACTGTACCGTCACCGAAATTTACTATTCATGTGAATAGTACTTTTCATCAAATTTTACTATTCATGAAAATAGTACCTTCGCATAAAATAGACAAAATAACCGAGGGCTCTGATACAACTAAAGTTTGCTATGACAATTAATAAGAAAATAAATTGGACACGAGAATTTTACGTGGAAACCCCTCTAACTGATAGAGGGAAAGAACCACGAGGTAGAAGGATCTCATTATTAAAATATGGAGTACACTGTTCTCAAATACAAGGAGAAAACAACAATTAACACTTCTCTCTTGTAAAAGGAACAACTACTAAAGAGGACACTCAAGACTATAATATTTATCTTGGTGTATATCTCTCTTTGTATTCTTACTCTCTCTTTCTGGGATGATTTAAATGAGGGCATTAGGCTATAGAGGAACAAAATGCGTAAAAGAAATTTACGCGTTTTGTATATCAACAAAGCGTGTAAATTCTTGTCAAAAAGTTGGCAGCCACATTCGTTTTTGCCAACTAAAAGTTGCCAACTTTTTCTTTCTGTCAAAAGTTGCCAATTTTTGGCCAACCCAACTTTTGACTTTTCTTGCAAATTGTACATACTATAGGTTGACTCCCCTGATTCTTTACCTGTGTCTGCCATTTTATATTTTGACACTGATTAGTAAAATTTCTGACCCACCACAATGTGTATGGTGGAACGTGCTGCCTATTGAAGCTAGTCATGTGAAGTGAGAGGAATTGGCCTGTTCTGAGTCCAATCAGACACAGTAAGAATAGGCCAGCCTGACCCATTCATTCATAAGGGGTACTGTTGAATGGTGCAGGGCCCTTTTTTCAGCCTTTTTGGCTGTTTTTAAATCCTAATGTTTGGTATCTGTGATTTGATCTGTCAAACAGAGTTTTTCACCGGATAAGAAGATGAGAAAAGAAATGTACATTTTATGGTCGCAGCAAGAGAACTTGGTATTGCATGGGGTGATACACCAAAGTATTGGGAATGAGTATCTCTTTTGGACTCCAGGTTTTATATTTTAGCGATCCCATTCCTTGTACCTTAAATTTTTTTGAAAGATATTACTTTATTTAATATAGATATTGAGCATGGTGAAGTTTTTGTAGATTCTCAAAAGTGGCTAAACTCAATTTGGTCTGTTGGCTAGATATTCGAGGCAAAATTGAAACTCGAATACTGTCGAAAAGAACCAAATATGTTGCTTATCTAGTGTTCAAATGGGAAGATAACTTTTTTTGGCCTTAGAACTGCTAATGGAGTTGTTAGATTTGTTGATTCTGAGAATGACCATAAAACGGAGCAACGAGGTAAAGTTGTAGGTTTTCAAGATGAGGAGCTAGAGAGACACTACCCTTGAAAAGAGGTGATGGATGGAACTAAAAAATGGGAAACCTTTTCAACGATACAGGAGAATATGGAGAAGTTGAAGCGCAATAGATGGAGTTTAGGCATCTCGGTTGGAAGCACGGCCTCATTGTTCACGGAATTGAGTTTCATCCAGAAAGATGAAGAGAAGGATCCTCCTCTTACTATGCCTTTTGTTTTGGTCTCATTTGGATTGATTCAAATACTTCTTATATTGTCCTTCCCGAGGAATGTATCGAGATTAACATGGTATTGAATGTATTATCTAGACAATAATTATTTTTTTAACAAGGTATTGAATGTATCATCAAAGATTTGCTAGATGAACAACCATTTGTGTCAGCTCGTACTACCACTGAAATTGTTCTGTATAATGCTCTAAATTCATGAAAATCACATGTTTATGTTTTTGGAAAACCATATGTGGAGGTTTTTTTTTTTTGGGGGGGGGGGGGCGGTTGGGGAGTGAAGGGGGACACTCGGCACAGGGTCTCCCGTGTGATGTCAGGTGATAATCAACAACTCAAGCAAGAAATGTTGAAAAGTGCCTGGATTTAAGAGATAAAAACAAATCCTAAATTAGATGATATTCAAGTGAATCGTTTGAAGAAAAAGGTGTGGCTGACTTTGTCTGCAATTTCACTGAACCAGAAGTTATTTGAGAAATTTTTTTGCTGGATGATTATGAAGATATAAACTCGAGATATGTCTCCCCATGAGTTTTCTCCTCTAAAAAGGAGCTTTATTTAAGTTTCTGCGACTCCCCTGTTTTAATTGATGGAGGTTAACTGGTATGCATTCCATTCTAATCTAACCTATAAAACTTTGTCAAATATGTTTTATGGTGTGGAATGGGGCCTAAAACACAATCACACACAGAGGGGCAGAGTCAGGATTTGAAACTTTTGGGTTCGAAATTTTAGTAGTTTTTGAGTTACTCATGTTCGAAATAATAATTTGTTCGTATTAGATAAATTTCTTAAGACAAATGCTATGTTTGAACCAAAACTATTAGGTTCTGTGTTCAAGTTTTGTCCCTGAAAGCTAGTGTGGTATAATGGTAAAGTTCATATACCTTTTGACCCGAGATCTCGAATTTTAATCAGAGTTGGAATCTTTAGAGTTGAAATCTAGGAATTGAGTTGTGTTCGATAGGAATCACTAAAACTCACTTTAATGTGCTTCAAGCAGTGCAATCTAAATTAATATGATTATCACTTAAATAAAAAAATGCAAAATTAAATAGTTTCTTTTTTGAATGGACAAAACAGAAAGATTGTGTATATATTAAAATGAGACGCAAACGCAATCTGAAACTTTTGATAAAAAGAGTCGATGTATAGATGGAAATAGAATTGGGTATTTTGTTCAATAATACATAAGACGATGGAGATGTTGAAGTGCGATTCACAGAGATCACACAACTTCATGGCAAAGGTGGCCTTATTGTTCAAGAAATGGAGTTTAAGCCACAATGAAGAAAGATTTTGTACAATGATCCTATCATAGCTTATGTTATTTTCTTGATATAAACAGTGATATTTTATACTTCAAATCCGGATCGTAGAAATGTTTCAACAAGTTTTTTCCTTGGTCTGTACTTTGTATAGAGCAGTGTTTACATTATTATATAATTAAATAAACGTAGAAAAGTATAACAAATGAGATAGTTTGGTCATGTTCTCGTAGATTTTAGATGCACCGACTTATACATGTGAAACCAAGGTGAGTAAATTTGTTAAAAGGAAATGACGTACGTAGACCTAAAATCACTTGAAATGGAGTTGTATCAAAAGATTCAATTCTTTTTAGGAGTCCAATCACACATTTATACACTAAAATACAAATTTTCTTGTACTTTTTTATTTTTATTTTGTATAATATTGATCGCAATACACAACTGAAGTTTGAATAAGTTTGACTCTTTTATTTAGTTAATCTACAAATAAAAGAAATTTGCATCTAGTCAAATTTACAATAAAACAAACAAAATTGTATATGCTTATCTGTACTTGTACTGTAACTGCCAAAATAGATTTCTAAAATCTCTTACTTTTTGATTATTTAAATCATACATAAAGCTTGGAATAAAAATAACTTTGGTTCTTTTTCGCAGTTATAAACTTTTATAAGAATTTTGACATGAATTTTTCTAAGTTCATTGCTCCAATGAATTATTTTGAAAGGTTGCCAGAACTCAAAGGCTGCATTTTTGAAATAATTTCAAAAATAACTCTAGCAGATGCAGTAAGATCAACAATTTGATCCACAAAATTCAAATTTGTTGCAGAATCAGATGAAATTTGAGGAAGATTTTTTCCCTCTATTATCAAGCAAAATAATTGATAGATCCGAGATTCCTCCAATTTGCAACACCAAAAAGAGCTCTTTTTTAGTCTGTCTAATTCTCCCATTCTCCTTGATGGAGGCAAACAGGTAAAATCCCATTTTAATTTGGTATTTTTTTATGATTATTTATTTTGTAACAATAGGGTCTGAGTCTGAAAAAAAAGAACTCTACATCTGCTTCTCACCAACACAAGTACCAAACAATGGTGGAGTTAAAAATTCATGTAAGGAAATTAAAAAAATTAATAGGTGTCACCTCTAGATTTAAATTCGTATTCTAAAGCAACCCTTGAACACCTCTGCTACTAAACTAGAATTTTATATTTAACCGTTCATAAATAATAATAATAAAATCATCTTTACCCTATTTGCATTATTGTAATTTCGAGCGGTGAAGATTCGCTCAGACTTTTTGACATCCTTTAGCTCCGCTCTTATACCAGGTAACTCTGCAGCTCAAGAGGTGGAAAGAAATAACCTAGTATTTTTATTTTTACTGAAATTTAAAATTTAATATCTTATCATTCTCAATCCAGTTCAATGATCATTCGCTATATCATTTTTTGATGTTTCTGTTTTTGTACTTGTAGATTTTTTTCATAGATAATGCCACTAAAAAGATCAAACAAATATGTTCTATTGTGTTTCACTCTCCAAAATTTAGATTATTTGTAAAATTGAACAATATGCATTTGACTGGTTGTTAGCTATCATATTGTTGTTCTAAATATAATGTTTGTTTTGATTAATCGGATTATACAGACAATATGATACATTTTGGATAATGTTTAATGTTTTTTTTCTTAAGCGTAGTGGGAAGAAGTGTTTTATGATAGCACCAAGAGAACTTATATTTTCGGGGAATCAAGAAACCATTAGGCAATGGACGAAACACCCAAATTCCAGGTTCATCTCTTTTCGTTTTCTTACTTTGGTCTATACTTCCTCGCACTTTCTTATAAATGCTTTATGCAATGCACTCTCTTTCTCTTTTGGCCCATTTAATTCAAAGATTGTTTAGTTTCTTGGTTTTATAAAAAATATCTCTACATTTGTATTGATTATAAAGGAATGCATTTTTAGAGTTTATGTTATGTACATTGAGAATATAAAGAATAACCCGCATTTTCAGATTACGTTAACCTATCACAATATGTAAAAAAAATTCATATATGAAGTCGTATATAGTAACCTATAAAATAGATTGAGAAGCTAATTTAGCAAGTTAAAATACTGTAGAGCTGTTATAGACTCAATAGGAGAGCTCACCCGAAAAGGCTACTATATTAGGTGGGAGAGCCCATTGGAAGCTTACCAACCCCATTGTATTTCTCTTTCTAATTAATAAGAGACAATTGACACATAATTAATGCGCCCTTGGGCAAACGGCAAGGATACCGAAAATGGGATGAAGACAGAAGATTACGCCAAGGAGGAGACCAGAATAATTAACATCAAAGAATCCAGCAAGCCGGTTCAAGCAGGCAAACCAAGGCTTCAATAACTGACAAAGGGACAAGTTCTACAATTATAGACATAAAGGTCACTACGCCAGAGATTGTTGTTACAAGAAAGATGGAGGTTAACATAGCCAATTTTACTCGAAACTAGAAAGACAATGAAAAAGAAGCTTGGGATTTTCAGACCTCTTATGCAGTTGAAGAAAGCAAGCAATCAACAAGAAGAGATTGTCACCTATCACTATAACAAAGAATAGGAGCTTGCATGTGCAACTGTAAGTGAGAAATTGCTTGATTATGCAAAATGATTCGGGATACTCCAATCACATGACCAGAGCTTATCAACATGAGTGAATATAAAGGCAGTTGAGTAGTGGCGGCCAAAAATAATTCTAGAATGTCAATAACACATTGGTAAGATGGTGCTAATTATGCCTCATCATAGCTCAAGACAAGTGCAACTTCAAAATGTCTACCATCTTTTAGGTCTGAAGAAGAACTTATTATCTGTGTTGCAACAAACAGCCTTAGACAACTATGTTGTGTTTGTACCAAATAACGTAAAAGTATATCGAAAAAATATACAAGCTTTCCAATCATGGAGGTAAGGAAATTAGATTCAATCTATGTTATGGTAGCCAAGACAACTTATGTGAAGAAGACTCAGAGTAATGAAATGAATGATCTACGGAATCCACGTCTTTGGCACCTGAGCTACAAAAAATCAAAAATCATGATTCTACAGTCAAAATTAAAAGGTCTTTCCCAGCTTGAGATTAGTAGAGACAATTTATGTGTTATATGCCAATATGAAAAAGCACATCAACTTTCCTATGGAAAATCAAAGTATCAAGACAATTCAGTGGAGTTGGTGCACTTAGACATGGATTGAACCAGTAAACCAACCTTCTTTTAGTGGTTACTGATACGTGGTAACATTCATAGATGACTTCTCTAGGTAGTGTGGATTTAATTCTTAAAGGATAAGTCTGAAGTATTTGAGAATTTTAAAGAGTTCCAACCTACTGTGTAACAGAGCACGTACCACTGTTGTAAATAAGGATAAGTCGTCTTCAGTTATTTTATTTTAGGCTTTAAGTTTGTAAAGTTTATCATTTAGTTAGGGTAGGTCACGAGTAAGTTATCTGTTCCTATTTTCTAGGAATTAGGTTAGCACGACATATATCTGAAACCCCCGATTGTTGATTCCCTACCATCCCACCTCAAATTTCAAATCCAACCCCCTTTCCTCTCTTCTTACATTGCTGACCACCACTTACTCATGTTTATCGGCGTCGCTCAAACTCATCACCCAATATACCGACCTAATCCCTCCTCGCTAACAGAAGAGCGAGCAGTTTCACTCTTTCTTTGCCTCGCCCCACTGAGCCCATAGTTCAAGTTCCCCCAATAGAGCACAATCGTGTGGTAACAAGGTCGCAAAATAACATTGTCAAGCAGTGCAAAATTGTTGACTACATTGCCCAACTAACCCAACCTGTACCTGTTGTGTCTGTCACCCACAAAAAAGCACAAAAATTCTCATATTAGAGAGATGCTATGCAGGCTAAGTTTGATGCATTGATAAAGAACCAGACTTGGGATTTGGTTCCACCAGACCACATCAGGAACGTTGTTCCCTGTAAATGGTTGTTTCAAATTAAAACTAAGCCTAATGGCACCATGGCCACGTTCAAAGCACTCTTGGCTGCAAAAGGGAAAACCTACAGTCCAATGGTTAAACCCACCACAATTAGGACTGTCCTCACCCTTGCTGTACAAAAAAGTTGGGCATTGCATCAGATCGATTTCAATAATGCTTTTCTTCAGGGGAAGCTTTAGGAATGTATATCACACAACCGCCTGGATGTGAAAATTCAGCCCATCCTGACTATATCTGGCTATCTACGGACTGCGACAATCTCCTAAAGCCTGGTATGATGCACTCACTGATTCTTTGGTTCAAATGGGGTTCAAGATGTCTGAGTCTGATAATTCTCTTTTTGTTCTGCATAATTTGGGAGTAACTATTTATATCCGGATATGTGTGGATGACATCATACTCACGGGCAGCAATGAAACACTCATTCAACAAGTTGCCTCTGCCTTGTCTGAAACAAACTGGATCCCTTACTTGCTTGAGGATCTTCATGTGCTGTTCTCTGCTGCTCCTATAATACTTTGTGATAATCTTGGGGTCACATACGTTGCTGAAAACCTGGTACATCATACAAAAATAAACCACCTAGAGGTTGATCTTCACTTTGTTTGCAACCAAGTCCGCTATGGCCTAGTCCAAGTATGACACATTCACTCCACTGATCAAATTGCAGATCCGCTAACCAAACCATTGTCTAAGCCAGCCTTCCAACGGATGCTTCCCAAGTTAGGTGTTGTCTCTTTACACCTAACTTGAGGGGGACGTAAGAGAGCACTTACCACTGTTATATATAAGGATAAGTCATCTTCAATTATTTTAGGCTTTGGGTTTGTAAAGTTTATCATTCAGTTAGGGTAGGTCATGTAAGTTATCTATTACTATTTTCTAGGAGTTAGGTTAGCATGATCTGTTTTGTTGGCGTTTTATAAAACCTCCATTGGAGGCTCATTAATAGATGTACAATTTCATTCTACTTCTCTGCAATTATACTGTGGAGAATGATATTAGAAGGAGAATCAAATGGTATGGACGATGGGGAGAACATGTCATGTGATTTCAAAGACTACCTAAAGAGAAGATAATAAGGCGACAATTGACTTGCCCAAATATGCAACAACAAAATGGAGTAGCCGAAAGAAAATATATAAACACCTGACAGAGAGATGCAGAAATTGATATGTTCAGTAGCCCACCAACCCATTCTAGAAGCAGCACACCATTGTTGAAGCCATCAGCCACCATCTTTGAAGCCTCCATTGTTGAATGGAAAATTCAGCGACCAACCACATTTTTAAGGCTATAAATAGTCTTATGTTTCTCTTGTAAATCAACACACAAAAATACAATCCATGTAGAGATTGTGAGAAGAAGAGTGTTTGGTGAGGTTTTTTTGTAGTGAGAAATTCTTGGTATTCTCTGTAATTCTATTCTTGTGAAATAGAGTTGTTTTCCTCCTAAATATTTGTCATAGTGATCAAAGAATCACAACAAGTGATATTAGAGCCTTCGATTTGGTGTTCGTCGAGAGATATCGGAACACGAAAATTTTAAGCCGAAGTTGCATTTCTTTGAAAATGTGATTGTCGGTGTGTTTTTATCACTTCATTAGATTCCTTGTATTGATACGAATTCAACGCAATTTTTCGGAGGGAAAACGGAGCTAAAACGAAGAAATTATGGTCATTTAAAGTTTACTCTATTTTTTGGTTTTCTGTCGAGAGAAAGAACAAGGTGAAACAGTACTTGCCACGTCAGCACCCAGTTAGCGCCACGTCAGTGTTCAGTCACCCTACCACACAGACACCAAGTCACGCACAGTCAGTGCCCACTCAGCACCATGTCATCATATTTTTTTTTGAAATTTATGAAATAACCCTGGAGTTACTGAAATTATAATTGTGCCCCAAAAGTTCAGTATATTTTCAATTTAACCACAATAGTTTGGTGTAAATTTAGAAAATTTCTGGAATCTCGATTTTTACCCAAGAAGAGTGAATCCTACCATTTTTCACCATTCCGGATACGCTGGTGAGTTCCGTTTGGTGAAATTCTGCTCCAAAATTTTGACCAAGCATTTTTAAGATATGATGGAAGAGTCGTCATCATCATCATCTAGAGCTATGATAAAGCTTACTACCACAAATTACACATTGTGGAGACCTCAGATGGAAGATCTCCTCAGTTGTAAAGATTTGTATGATCCCATAGAAGAACCTCGATTCCACCAAAGAAGCAAAGCAGAAAACTATCGGTTGTTTAGCACATGCACATATATCCAAGGAGATCAGGAAGAAGCTTAATGGTAGAACTATACCATGCATCTTCATAGGCTATGGAGATGAAGAATTTGGATATAGATTATGGGATCCAATATAGAAGAAGGTGATCAGAAGTAGGGATGTTGTATTCCACGAAAACCAGATAATAGAAGAAATTGAAAAGCCCACAATGTCTCATGAAAGAAATTCTAGTGCCCAGAAAGTTGGTCCAAATCCACTACCATTGCAGTTTTTCACAAATAACATGGGGGAGCATGAAGCAATACCAGAAGCAGAATAAGAGGATGTTTAGCAGGGGGAGGTACAAAGCTGTCACGCCCCGTGAGGGTACCCTAGACGTGACTGGCACTTGAAGACCATTACTGGTCCCCAAGCAAACCACTTGGTCCATTCACACATCCATTCAATATCAATCAATCAGTGGAAAGCTTAAAATAAAGAAATAGTTTAGTGGGAAATCCAAATCAGCGATCTAACTCAAGAAAGAAAGGCCATGGGCCAACAAATCAAACTCCAATCTTTGTCATTGAAAATAGTTTGACAAGAATAATTCAAGGGAAGAAAATACTCAATCGACCCATCACTATCTAGTCTATGAAGCCTCTATCACTACTATCAAATTGGTGCCAATGATATGTTCATGGCTACTTCAAATCAAAATGAAGAGGGCTAACTCGATGCAAGAATAACATAAGCGGTGTCCTCCGAATGTAGGAGAGGACTCACCAATACGCTGAGTGTGTATAGATCCTCAATGGTGCTCCTATTGATGATATCTTAAACCTGTCTCTGCATCATAAAACGATGCAGGTCCAAATGGACGTCAGTACATGGGAATGTACGGGTATGTAATATGGAAGAATGAAATATACCTCAAGGTAGAATAATACCGGTTCAAATATCTCGAGTCATAAAGATAAGAGAGACTCAATCAAAGTGTCATAAGTCTAAAGCAAGAATACATTTTTTGACCAAGACCAATCATATACCATACAATCCAATCCAATCATATATCATCCAATTCAATCCAATCATATACAATCGGTTCAATCCGGTCATATACGATCCAATCCAATCATATACAATCTGATCCAATCCAATCACATACCATTCTGTTCAACCCAATCACATATCATTCAATTCAATCCAATCCAATCGTACACTATCCGATCACATATCATTTAATCCAATCCATCACATATCACCTAATTCAATCCAATCATCCACAATCCAATCATATGTCATCCAATCCAATCATATGCAATCAACTCCACCATAAAGTCAAAGCACTCAACTCAATAGATATGCAAATTAAATTATGCAATGTTTTACAATTCAACCCAATCATCTACAATCACCATCAAACCAATCATACCAAGCCCAATCCATTTAATTGGGAGTTTCTCTAACCGACAACTATCACCATATCAGCGAGTGATAGTACAACAAGCTGATGTTGTTGCCACGTCCGTTCATACCTTGCTAGGGTAAGAACGAATCAACAATCATGGATCCATAACCAATCAAGTCCTATTATGTCAAGACAGTAATTTAGGAAACATCCGACTTTAACGGTTCAATCCTCTCCTACGTTTGGCGATGTAGTTTATTGGTTCAAGTATGGACTATACTCTTACCCAATTCGGTGCTCGATACTCCTCCCAAGACTCAATATGCTCATATATATCAAGTGAGTAAAATACTCAAAATACTCATTTAGTCTCATTGGACTCTTTTCAAAACTCAATCAAATCTGGCCTCATTGGACCTTCTTTCAAATCGACTCATCTCAAATCATCAAAATCTTCTCTTTAAATTTGATATCATCTCAACTCAATGAATGCAAAAAATATTAGATGTATTTAAAACATAATTTCAACTCCTCAACTCAAACTAAAAATAGACATTTTTATGTAAAAATACTCAACTCGTTTATCTTTAAAATACTCATGTTCAAAAATAATTAAAAGACTTCTCAAACTCAACTCATGCTTAAACTTCTTTTAAATCATAGATGAAAATAATCATTCTTTGAACTCAAAAATAGTGTGTAAATAGTTTATGCAAAATGTTCACAATCATTTATTTAAAACTCCTTCTCAAAAGATCATTTATTTTCAAAATGTTCATAAGACTCCAATCGAATCAAATTATGCCAATTCACATATCACATAATCACATTAGACTCCAATCCACTTCATCACACAACACCCTCATCAACATAACCTCTTCATCAATCATTCTACATATGTTAAATTCCCATCATTCACATCATTATTCACATCATCATCAAACATCATCATTCACATCATCATTCACATCGTCATCATACATCATCATTCACATCATTATCAAACATCTTGCTCAAAAATTCTTATTTAATTAAAAATGAATTTCATCAAACTCATGTAAAAGAATACCTCATTTCACTATGAAAAATAATATTGTTTTTATTATACCTAACAACCATCAATCTCATCCTCAAGATAAATTATGACCACAAAGAAATCTCATCTTGGTTTCATGTGGATGAATACATGAATCCATAATCTCCACAAAGTCAACTCAAGAACATCATTAAAACATTTTAATAATATTCTATAGTTTAGAAAATTTCAAAAAAACCTTCATAGAAGGTTCAAATCTTTCACAACTTCTATCTAACACATCTATGGGCATATGGAAGAACTCATTCCATATTTTAGGTTAGCCTTACATACCTTTCTTGAAGATCACCCCACCAGAAATCAAGACTTGACTTGAAGATCTTGAATCCTTGAGCTTTTGAGGGCAAATCTTGTTGGAGATTTTTGGGAGAGAAGAGAATGGATATTAGGGCTTTTTAGAGAGAGGCACAAGACTGAAAAAATGGTGCAAATCATTCAAGGATAGAGTATATATAATTAGGGAAAAGTCCAATTTGCCCTTCCTCAAAAATCTGAAAAAAATGGGATAAAACTCACCTGGCGCTATAGTGGCGCGCCGCGCCACTGCAGCGCCAAGTCAAAATAGGCTTGAAAACCCTGCAACCTAATAGTGGCGCATCACGCCAAGGACCAAATTACTGAGGCTGTTTTCTGGCGCTATAATGGCGTGTCGCACCCTTGCAGCGCCAAGTCTAAATTTTCTGGGTTCTGGAAAATGGGCTTAAAAACCCTGCACACCTAATAGTGGCACATCGCGCCAAGGACCAAACTACTGAGGCTGTTTTCTGGCGCTATAGTGGTGCGTCGCGCCCTTGCAGCTCCAAGCCTAAATTTTCTGCAGTTAGAATCCAGGCCTGCAGTAGTAGTCTGTAGAAAAAGGGTCATAACGTTTGACTCCGAACTCCAAAAATTGCAATCTTGGTGGCATTGGAAAGAAGAATCAAAGAGTCGTGGGCCACCTAGTTCATTATATTCAAAGTGATATGGTCATTTAAAGTTGACCCTTATACTAACTCATCCGAAAACTTAATCGATTGGAATTCTTTGGACTCGACTTGGTGTTAGACATCCCTAAACATATCTAACATACTTCAAATACTTAGGAATTAATCCTAACTCATATATAAAATTACAAGTCCTTCGGTTCGAGTCTACACATGTTCGAGTCTTTGTGAAAAAAATTCTGGGGTGTTACAAAAGCCCTCTAGAAGCTACAGAATCATCATAATGGAACAATGATGGTACACCTCCTAAAGCCAATAATCAATAATTTCATCGACCTGAATGAGGTTGGATTCCATCAACTCGATACTCAGAATTCGAGTATATTCATATTACTAAAGATGGAGAAACAGAGATTTTCCATGAAGCTATATCTCATAAGGATAAAGAAAAATGGCTACAAGCAATGACCGAAGAGATGAAGTCTTTACAGAAAAACAACACTTATGAGATTGTGAAACTTCCACAAGGAAAGAAGGCACTGAAGAGCAAATGGATATCCAAGCTCAAGAAAGATGGCAGCGGAAAGGTGGTGAAGTACAAAGACCAGTTAGTAGTCAAAGGATTCCTACAGAAAAAGGGAATTAACTTTGATGAAATATTTTCACCAGTTGTAAAATTGACTTTAATCCGTATCATCATTGGATTGGTAGCTAGTTTGAATTTGGAGCTTGAACAAACGGATGTCAAGACAACATTTCTTCATGGTGATCTAAACGAAGAAATCTATATGGAGAAGACGAAAGGTTTTGAGGTCTCAGGATAAAGAAAACCTCATCTATAAGCTTACAAAAAGCTTATATGGCCAAAAGAAAGAACTGAGGCAATGGTACAAGAAATTTGACTCATCCATGGTATGTCAAGGATATAAAAGGACTACTGTAGATCAGTGTGTTTACATTCAAAGATTTTCGGATGGCATTTTTGTTGTACTTCTACTTTATGTGAACGATATATTGATCGTGTGACAAGATGCAACAAAAATCAGACAGTTGAAGAAAGAACTCTCTAAGTCCTTAAAATGAAAGACTTAGGTCCAGCTCAACAAATTTTAGGGTTGCAGATAACTCGAGATAGGAGAAATAAGAATTTATGGCTATCTCAAGAAAATTATATTGAACGGGTGATTAAATAGTTCAATATGAGTAATGGGAAACTAGTAAGTGTCCCTTTGGCAAGTTACTTCAATTTGAGCAAGAGTTCGTGCCCCTCATCCAAGAAAGAGATTGAGGAGATGTGTACAATTCCATATTTTTCAGTAGCTAGAAGTCTGATGTATGCCATGGTTTGCACGAGGCTAGCTATCACACATTCGGTAGGTGTGGTTAGTCGTTTTCTTTCTAACCCTGGAAAGAAACATTGGGAGGCATTAAGTGGATTCTCAGTTATCTTAAGGGTACTTTAAAATAAAGTCTGTGCTTTGGGGGAGCTGATCCAGTCTTGGAAGGCTATACAAATTCAGATATGGCCGAAGATCCTGATGATAGAAAATCAACTTTAGGATATCTTTATACTTTTGTAGGGATAGCTATGTTATGGTAGTCAAGATTGCAGAAGTGTGTTGCACTATCCATAACTAAAGCAGAGTATATTGTTGAAGCAGAAGCTGGTAAAGAAATATTGTGGTTAAAGCGGTTTCTCCAAGAACTAGGGATGAATCAAACAGTGTCAAGAAATGTGGTATTTGATAAAGAATCAGCATGGTGGAGTCTCCTAACTAGAATTGACAATAGTTGAGCAAAAGCTGCAAGATAAGCTCAAAGAAGAAAAATGAGGGAACAAGATAGAAACTAACCAAGAAGCAAGAGGGAAACCCAAATTACCTACACCAAGGGTTTCTCCATAAATAAACAGGTCATGGAAAACTGGAGCTTGTGAAACTCCTGCCATACTGCAAGAAGAAGTCAAAAAAGTACCATAACCACAACTAAGGAGGTCTACATGACTGAAAT
This sequence comes from Solanum dulcamara, assembly GCF_947179165.1. Classification (NCBI taxonomy): domain Eukaryota; kingdom Viridiplantae; phylum Streptophyta; class Magnoliopsida; order Solanales; family Solanaceae; genus Solanum; species Solanum dulcamara. The sequence continues at coordinate 18,573,331 of NC_077245.1, read as the reverse complement.
GCCCAAACACTAAGTATATAGATGCAACTTTAGTAGACGTGGTCCAGTGTCACACCCCGGGAGGGTACCCTAGATGTAACCGGCACTCAGAAACCATTTCTGGCTCCCAAGCGAACCACATAGCCTGATCACACCTCCGTTCATTCGTTCATTCAGCGGAAAGTTTAAAAATAAAGAATAATTTAGTGGGCAACTCAAATCACCCATCCAACTCGAAGAATAAAGGCCATGGGCCAACAATCAACTAAAATATTTGTCATTAAAATAGTTTGACAAGAATAACTCAAAGATAGAAGTACTCAATCGACCCATCACTATCTAATCTATGAAGCCTCTATCATTACTATCTAATTGGTGCCAATGACAGGTTCATGACTACCTCAACTCAAAATGAAAAGGCTAACTTGACGCAAGATTACATGAGCGGTGTCCTCCAAATGTAGGGAAGGACTCACCAATACGCTGAGTGCGAATAGATTCCCAATGATTCTCCTATTGACGATCTCTTAAACCTGCCTCTGCATCATGAAATGATGCAGGTCCAAATAGACGTCAGTACGTGGAATGTACGAGTATGTAATATGGCAGAAGGAAACATACCTCAAGGAAGAATAGCAGCGGTCCAAATATCTCAAATCAGAAAGATAAGAGAGACTCAACAAGGCGTCATAAGTCTAAAGTAATAATATATTTTTAGACAAAGACCAATCATATACCATACAGTTCAATCAAATTATTCAATCCAATTCAATCATATACTGTTAGCTCGAAGTCAATCACATATCATCTAACCCAATCCGACCCTATACAATTAACTCAACATTCAACTCAACAATCAGCTCAAAGGACTCAACTCAGTAAATATGCAAATGAAATTATGCAACGTTTTAAAATTCAACTCAAAGTACTAAACTCAATAAATATGTAACAACTCACCCAAGTATCCTAAGTCTAACAAGAAATAGTTTAGACAGGACCAACTAATAAACCACTCAACTCAACTGACTCAGAGTACTATCAAGACTTATTTGGGAGTTTTTCTTAACCGACAACCATCACTTATGAGCCAGTGAAAGTACAACAAACCGACGTTGTTGCCGCGTCCGTTCATACCTTGCCAGGGTATGAACGAATCAACCAATCATGGATCCAATCCAACCAAGTCCTATAATGTCAGGACAAACTCTTGGGGAAGCATCCGACTTTAACGGTTCAATCCCCCCTACGTTTGGCAACACAGGTATTGGATTCGAGTATGGACTATACTCTTGCCCAATTCGGTGCTCGATACTCCTCCCAAGACTCAATGCTCATAAAACTCTGTCCAATCAACTCAAACAAGCCCTCACGGCTAGTTTCATTTAGAACCTTTCCAACTCATCAACTCTCTCCTCAATTCAACTCAATCGAGTCATAATGGAAAGTCCCATTAGACTCTTTTCAAAACTCAACTCAAATCATCAAACTCTTCTCTTTAAAAGTTGTACAATCTCAACTCGATGAATGCAGAAAATATTATGTACATTAAAACATAATTTCAATCCCTCGACTCAAACTCAAAATAGATACTTTAATGTAAAAATACTCAACTCATTTAAAGGCTCCTCATACTCAACTCATACTTAACTCCTTTCTAAATCAAAGATGAAACTAATGATTCCTTAGACTCAAAATAGCGTGTAAATGGTTTATGCAAAAAGATTCACAAATAATTTATTTAAAGCTCCTCCTCAAAAGATAATTTATTCTCAAAATATTCCTAAGACTCCAATCAACTCAAATTATACACATCACATAACAGAAAATCACATTAGACTCCAATTCACTTCATCACACAACATCCTCCTCAATATACCCCTTCATCAATCATTCTACACATATTTAATAAACACCATTTGCGTCATCACTCACATCGTCACATCATCATCATATATTATCATTTATATCATCATCAAACATTATCATCACATCATTTTCAAGTATCATCATCACCTCAATCATCAAACATCTACTCCAAAATCCTTACTTTTGTCCTATGTTCAATTTGTGGAAGCAAAAAGGACATTCTTAACTATCCAATTCATTCTTTTCATTCCAATCAATACACATATACACAAAACCATCCATCTCAACTCAAGACAAATTATGACCAAAGAAATCTCATCTTGGATTCATGTGAATGAAACATGAGTCCCTACTCTCAACAAAACTCAACTCAAGAATATCATCAACATCTATAAATCTATATACAAAGATACATTTATAGTCAATAATATGAAAGATAACTATTTAGTAACTCAAGTCATTAAAATCATCAACCAACCAATAGTATCTAAAAACATTCTATAGTTTAGGAAAACTTTCAAGAAAACCTTCTTAGTAGGTTCAACTCTTTCACAACTCCTATCCAACACATCTATGGGCATATGGAAGAACTCAATCCATATTTTAGGTTAGCCTTACATACCTTGTTTGAAGACTTTGAATAAACCTTGATGTTAGGTCTTTAATGGAAGGCTTGAATTCTTGAAGCTCTTGAAGGCAATCTTTGTTGGAGAAGGATTTGGAGAAGAAGAAGAAGAAGAGAGGGAAAATTTTAGGGCTTTTTAGAGAGAGAGAGGCTGTAATAATATGATCCCAAAATGGTTTAGGGTGATACATATATAATTTGGGTAAGTTCCCAAATTACCCCTCCTCAAAAGTTCTGAAAATAGGCTAAAAATACACCTGGCGCGATAGTGGCGCATCGCGCCCTTGCAGTGCCAGGCTGATTACGCCTAAAACCTGCACACCTCGTAGTGGTGCGCCGCGCCAAGGACAAAACTACTGAGGCACATTCTTGGCGCGATAGTGGCGCGTCGTGCCCTTACAGCGCCAAGGCTAATATTTTCTGGGTTCTGGAAATTGGTTTGAAAAACCCTGCACACCTTTTAGTGGCGCGCCGCGCCGGAGCCCAAACTACTGAGGCATGTTTCTGGCGCGATAGTGGCGTATCGCGCCACTGCGACGCCAAGCCCAGTTTTCCAGCAATTGCAACCCAGGCCTAAAAATCTCTACTATGCTAGTTTATCTTAGGATCGTCATATCTTTTGACTCTGAACTCCAAAAATTACATTCTTGGTGGCGTTGGAAAGAAGACTCGAAGACCATTAATTTAATAGGTTGTAGGCCACCCAGATTGTCATATATCAAAAGATAGGGTCGTTAAAAGCCAACCCCTCATGCAAACTCCTCCTCAAACTTAGCCACGATGAACCTTTTGGCTTGATTTGGTCCTAGGGGTCCTTCATGACCCCACATCACCTCTAATGCTCTTTAATTACTTAGGAACTCATCCTAACTCATGTGAAAAATTTCAAGTCCTCCGGTCCGAGTCTACACTCACGTGAAGAAATGTTCGAAGCTTAGCAAAAAAAATTCCAGGGTGTCACATCCAGATCACGGAGATTACAACCTTGAGATAGTTCAACCATACGGTACCTAAAGCCCAATAATTCAAATTTGCATCTGGTACCTACTGTGGAGATAAAGCCCTATATATCATGCATTAAGTATTATTTTAGAATAATTATATTTGGAAATGATTCTTACAATACTTTTTGTAGATTCTCAGAAGTGGCCTGTCTTGGCTATGCATGTTGGTTGAATATTTGTGGAAGAACAAGAACAAAAGTATTGTCACCAAATACATATTATGTTGCTTATTTGGTGTTCAAATTGGTAGATATGTACCATGGATTTGAATCTACTAATTCAACTGTTATACAAGTTAATTATCAAAGTGAAACTGAGACTAAAGAAAAAATCAACACTGTGAGACTTGCAAAATTTCCCAAACTGCGACGAGATGGATGGATGGAAATAGAATTGGGAAATTTTAATAGCAAGGAAAGTAGTGATGGTCCTGTTGTAGAAAGATTGATTAAGATTCAAAATTTTGATTACAAACCAAGTGGCCTCATTATTGAAGGAATTGAGTTTCGTCCTAAGACAATCAAATAAGTCGTCAGAGATGGATCTGAAATTTCAAGTTTTATGGTTTCTGAACTATAATTATTATTGATTTCTTTGTTTGAGATACATTATTTATATTTATTAACTAAGTTTCTTAATATAAATGCAGAATTCGAGCCATAATTGTTGGGTTCTGCCAAAGCCGTAACTCTATTATTGCTTCAAAGTGTGCTAAAATTGGCTCTGACATTATAGTCATTACGAAAAACTCTAAAACTTCTTTAGTGATTTATGTTGCTCTTATTTCGAAATTTAGCATTATATTAACTTGTTTAATTTATATGTATTGATGGGTCCTACTAAACCCATAACTCTGTTATGGCTCCCCCCCCCCCCCCCAAAGTTGTGATAATGAAATTGAAGGCATTCAAGTTGGCTTGGACATTATTGAAGAACTCTACACTTTGTAAGTGATTTTATGTTTCTCTTATTTCCAAAGTTAACATTACGAGGTGAGCACATCCCAATAATATTTGTATTACGAGGATTCATATCATGAACCTTCCTTTATTCGAGCTTGAAAATGGCCAGCCAAGATAAGAAGTATTCTGAAAAATAAAGTATGAATCGAATGTGTA